>NC_081436.1:20361156-20592499 GCF_949786415.1 Peromyscus eremicus | reverse complement strand
TGGTAACCTGTATTAGAAGGGAAAAGCTTAGTCCAGATCTTCAAGAGCACCATGGTGCTCAAGCCTGTGAACAACTCACCAATACTAAGTTTTCTGAAATGACATTTCAGGTTTTCTCAAAGTATGATTTTGTCAACTGTAGTTGTCCTGTCTAAGGTGAAAGGTGTGTTACAAATGCAGAGTAAGATCTAACACTGGAGACTGCACAGCTCCAAGGGCAATGATTACAAGTTCAATCTATTACACCTCGTTCTGTTTTAGATTCTCCCAGGAAGAAGATACTCAGCAAAAGCCAGGGGTATTTTAACAGGTGAAGAAAATAGAAATTTCTGAGTAACATGACAAGGTTAGAAACCTGGAATGATTAAAATGTTTCTCTCCTGCTTCCATTTGTTTTGTTTCTTCCATTTGTATGTATAGTGCATGCCTGTTTGCACACATATGCATGTATTGGGCCAGAGGTGGACATTCAGTGTCTTTTTCTCCACCTTTTTTGGTGGTGGGGGTGGGGGTGTAGATGGGCATCTGATCCCCTGAGAGTTACAGATGCTTAGGAACAGCCATGTGGGAATCAAAAGTGGGTCCTCTGGAAAAATAGCCAGTACTTAAATCACTGAGCCATCTCTCTACATTTCTCCACCTAATTTTTAAAGATAGGGTCTCTCACTGAACCTGGAGCTCACTAATTCTGCTAGACTAGCTGGCCAGAAAGCTGAGACCAGCCTGTTTCTACTTCCCCAGCACTGGGACTACAGGCACACCCTGCTGCATCCAGCTTTTTATGTGAGTGCTGGAAAACTCAAAGTCTTCATGCTATGCTGCATAGCAAGCATTTCACTGAGCCAGACTTGTTTTGTTTTTGAGACAGGCCTCACTTGTAGCCCAGGCTGGCCTGGAACTCAATGTAGCTCAGGCTAGCCTGACATTCACCACAATTCTATTGCTTCAGTCTAGGTTAGCCTGACATTCACCATGATTCTATTGCTTCAGCCTAAGTTCTAGGATTGTAAGTATATGCCACCATGTCTGGCTTCCATGTTCAATTTTTTAAGTGCCTATTGACTGTTGAGACAAATCTCATTCATACAACAACCTACAAGGTGGTTATTGTACTATTTTTCAGACTAAGAGGCCACATGACATTATCATTTTCCAAGAGACCAATTCCTAGAAGAATGTGTGGATCAAGGTTAATCTGAGCTCTCTAAGATTCTGTAATCAATCATTCACTGCTAAAAAACTCCTCTAGTGTCTTCAAAGACTGTTAGTAAATCCTAGAGCCTTTGTGCTCCCTACTTCTGACCCTAGGAAGCAGAATCAATAAAATGGTGCCATGGTGCAAATTTTCTTTTCATAAGTGAGATTAAAAAGAAAAAAAAGGATGAAATTAGTCAAACTGTCAAAATTAAAAATATATCAATGAACTAAGAGATCCAAATTCAAGGAGCCGAGAGCCATACTTGGTGCTTAGTGGTGGCAAATACTACACAGTGTATGTCTAGACATCGTTTCTAGAGTTTTCTAAAGCTAAAGGGCTTGAACATGTTCTTCTAGAATTAAGCAGTAAGATATTGTCATATTCACCCTAAATAGTGCGCCCCCTCTTTTTCAAAGCAGTGAGATAATATAGGTCTGAAAGAATAGAATGCCAGAATCATCAAGATACCATTACTGAGAAGTGTCTGATGAGTGTGGTAGTCTGAATAAGAATGGCCCCCAAAGACTCATGTGTTTGAATTGAACTTGGCCCCTAGGGAGTGACACTATTAGGAGATTTGGCCTTGTCAGAGTAGGTGTGGCTTTGCTGGAGAAGTGTGTCACTGTGGGAGTGTGCTTTGAGGTCTCATATGCTCAAGCTATGCCCAGTGTGACAAAGTCTCCTTCTGCTGCCATGCTTATCACCAGGACAACAATGGACTAAACCTCTGAAACTATAAGCAAGACACACTTAAACGTTTTCCTTTATAAGAGTTGTAGTGGTTATGGTGTCTCTTCACAGCAATAGAAACCCTAAGACAATGAGAAAGGTTCCTTGCAGTACAGCTGAAGCCAAGCCCAGCCTTGCCAGGCAGGACCTTAAGCTAAAGCAACTTCACAAAGATACCTAACAACAACCATAGGAAGAGAGGGAAAGAGGGAGGGGGAGAGGGAGAAACGAACGGACAGAAAGAAAAAGCCATGACTGCTAATGCACCATGTTCTTCACTTGTGGACTCATGGAACTTGGTCTAATGTGTCACAGTGAAGGAGTACAGTATCTCCTGAAGAGGGCATGGCCACAGGCTAGCTGCTGAAGTCTTTGCTTCTACCTGAGATGCAGTGTGGGAGAGGATGGCAGTGACAATGAGAGCCAGGAGAAGAGGCTGGTCAGATTCAAAGGGGAGAACATATTCTTGGATCACAAGCTTCTGAAGGCACAATAGAAGAGCCTGGGGGAGTGAGAGGCTGTAGGTCGTGATGTATACTGATTTCTCCTGCCACTCAATCTTCTAACTCCTCGAGTCACTCCAATAGCAGAGGGCAAGGGTGTAGTAGGACTCTGGGCAGGTCAGGCCTGAGACCTTCCCTTATTCAAGTCAGGTGAGCTGCTTGGTGCTTACACAAACTCACACCATCCAAGGACCATGGCTTCAGAGCATTTACACAGGTGCTGACCTAGCTAAGCTACAATGCCATTTGGCTGAAAAGAAATTAGCAAACAATCAACTAAGAACCCTTTAACTGGAAATAGTCACACTTTTAACATAAATAAAAGTCTTTGAACTAATAGAGATAAGATATATAATCCTTGTTTCCTTCCCAACTGTTCTTCCTCTTAAGGAATGGCGCTGTGTACTGATGGACTGTTTACAATCCTTGGCCTCAAGGTTCTTGCCTACCTTTTCAACCTCACTGTGCTCTTATTTCAGCCACCTCTGGCTGCACCAAAGCCATTTCTTCCTATTGCCTAATCCACCAAGCTTAGTCCCTCCTGCGGGCCAGCTGTGTCAGTCATTCCCTCTACTTAGTGTTCTCTGATCCCACGGCTGACTCTCTTCATCATTCTCTTCTCAGATTCTCAGAAAACCTTTACCTGGTCCTCATCTAAAGTAGCTACCTGGTCTTCATTACATGGCTTTATTTCACTTACTTGAGCTGATTTATTCCTGGCACATAATAGATGTTGATTAGATGCTAGGTGAATGAATTGAGTATTTTGTGCTGGTAAAGCAGGGTGGAAGATGGGATGAAAATGTATACCTAGATTTCAGAAAGATCACCTCAGAGGCCACAGAGAGGGCTCAGCAGTTAAAAGCACTTCTTTGCATACATGGGGACTGGAATTTGGATCCTAGTACCACACAGAAAGCTGGGTGAACCCCACTAATGCCTATATCCCTAGTACCAAGGATGATGGAGACAAGAGGATCAATGGAACTGGCTGGCTTCCAACCCAGCCAAAACATAAGCCCCACGTTCAAGAAGAGAGCCTGGATAGCCAGTCCCCAGAACTCCCACCCATCTCTGCCCCAGTTGCTGGCCAGCAGGGAAAACTCCTGTAGGTAGGCTCCCCACCAAAACCTCCCATCAGACTGTGCAGTCTACAAGACCCATGCCCCACCCCAATATCCATCTGCCTGTGACTGTAACTTCCTGAGGTACAGAATCCACCAGCTCTGACTAGACCAAGAACCCTGATAAGACCAAGAGCGGCTGGCTCCCTGAGCCACAGAACCAGCTAGCTGGATTGGACCAAGAGCAGCTCCCTGAGATACAGAATCTGCCAGCTCCAATTAGACCAAGAGCTAAGATTGGACCCAGAGGGACCCCCTGAGACACAGACACAGCAAGCACATATTGGACCAATAGCAGGTCGCTCAGACACAGGCACCTCTTACACCTATTGGAGGAAGAGATGAGTAGACGTCAGTGCAAAAATACATACAACAACATAAAGAGCAATATGGCATCACCAGAACCTAGTCCTACAACAGCAAAACCTGAACATCACAATGTAAAAGAAGCAGAAGAAAGAAACCTTAAAATAACTTCATGAAGATGCTAGAGGCCTTTAAAAAGGAAATGAAAAATTCCCTTAAAGAAACTGAGGAGCCGGGCGGTGGTGGCGCACGCCTTTAATCCCAGCACTCGGGAGGCAGAGGCAGGCAGATCTCTGTGAGTTCGAGGCCAGCCTGGGCTACCAAGTGAGTTCCAGGAAAAGTGCAAAGCTACACAGAGAAACCCTGTCTTGAAAAATCAAAAAAAAAAAAAAAAAAAAAAAGAAAGAAAAAAAAAAAAAGAAACTGAGGAAAAGACAAAAAATTGGAAGAAAACAATAAATCCCTTAAAGAAAGTCAAGAAAACCATGAAAAAGCAATTAAACATGAGAAGGAAGCAGTTCAAGACCTGAAAAGTGAAATAGAAACAATGAAGAAGACACAAATAGAGGGAATGCTGGAAATAAAAAACCTGAGTAAATGAACAGGAAACACAGATGCAAGCATAACCAATAGAATACAAGAGATGGAAGAGAGAATCTCTAGTGTAGAGGATACAATAGAGGAAATAGATTAGTCAGTCAAAGAAAACACCAAAGCCAAAAAAGTCATAACACAAAATGTCCAGGAAATCTGGGACACCATGAAAAGGCCAAACCTAAGAATAGGGATAGAAAGAGGAGAAGAATACCAACTCAAAGGCACAGAAAATATATTCAACAAAATCATGGAAGAAAACTTTCCCAACTTAAAGAAGGAAATACCTATGAAGATACAAGAAGCTTATATAACACCAAATAGACTAGACCCTCCAAAAAAGTCCCCTCACCACCGAATAATTAAACCACTAAACATACAGAATAAAGAAAGAATATTAAGAGCAGCAAAGGAAAGAGGCCAAGTGACTTATAAAGGCAGACCCATCAGAATAACACCTGACTTCTCAGTGGAGACTTTGAAAGCCAGAAGGTCCTGGACAGATATAATGCAGACACGAAGAGACCATGGATGCCAACCTAGACTAAATTACCCAGCAAAACTTTCAATCACCATAGATGGAGTGAACAATTCCAAAACAAAACCAGATTTAAGCAATACCTATCCACAAATCTAGCCCTACAGAAAGCACTAGAAGGAAAATTCCAACCTAAGGAAGTCAGATACACCCATGAAAACACAGGCAATAGATAACCCCACAGCAGTAAATCCCAAAGAAGAGAAATACACACACACTACCACCAAAAGATAACTGGAATTAACAATCATTGGTTATTCATATCAATGGACTTAACTCACCTATAAAAAGACACAGACTAACAGAATGGATATGAAATCAGGACCCATCCTGCTGCTGCATATAAGAAACACACCTCAACTTCAAAGAAAGACACTACCTCAGAGTAAAAGGCTGGGAAAAGACTTTCCAATCAAATGGACTTAAGAGGCAAGCTGGTGTAGCTATCCTAATATCTAACAAAATAGACTTCAAACTAAAATCAACCAAAAGGAAGGGCATTTCATTCTCATCACAGGCAAGATCCACCAAGATGAAGTTTCAATTCTGAACATTTATGCCCCAAATAGAAGGGCACCCCCATATGTAAAAGAAACATTACTAAAGCTTAAATCACACATCAAACCCCACACATTAATAGTGGGAGATTTCAATACCCCACTTTCACCACTGGACAAATCTGCCAGATTGAAACTTAACAGAGAAATAAGGGACCTAACATGTTATGGCTCAAATGGACTTAATATCTACAGAACATTCCACCCTAACAAAAAAAGAATATACCTTCTTCTCAGCACCCCATGGAACCTTCTCTAAAATCGACCTCATACTCAGTCATAAAGCAAATCTCAACAGATACAAAAAAATTAAAAAATGGAATAACCTCCTGTATTCTATCAGACCACCATGGCTTAAAGTTAGATTTCAACAACAAAAATTCCAGAAAGCCTACAATCTCATGGGAACTGAATAATGCTCAACTGAATCATCAATGGGTCAAGGAAGAAATAAAGAAATTAAAGACTTCCTAGAATTTAATGAAAATGAATATACTACATACCCAAACTTATGGGACACTATGAAAGCAGTGCTAAGAGGAAAATTCATAGCATTAAATACCCACATAAAGAAGTTGGAGAAGGGCTGGAGAGATGGCTCAGAGGTTAAGAGCACTAACTGTTCTTCCAGAGGTCCTGAGTTCAATTCCCAGCAACCACATGGTGGCTCACAACCATCCGTTAATGGGATCTGGTGCCCTCTTCTGGCCTGTAGTCATACATGTTGTATACATAATAAATAAATAGATCTTAAAAAAAAAAAAGAAGAAGTTGGAGAAATCTCACACTAGTGACTTAATAGCACATCTAAAAGCTCTAGAAACAAAAAGAAACAAAGGAGGAATAAATGCCAGGAAATAATCAAATTGAGAGCTGAAATCAGTAAAATAGAAACAAAGAGAGTACAAAGAAAGAATCCATAAAACAAAGAGTTCTTTGAGAAAAATCAACAAGATAGACAAGCCCTTATCCAAACTAACCAAAAGGCAGAGAGCATCCAAATTAACAAAATCAGAAATGAAAAGGGAGACATAACAACAGACAAGGAAGGAGGAATTCCAGAGAATCATCAGGTCATACTTCAAACACCTGTCCTCCACAAAATTGGAAAATCTAAAAGAAATGGACAATTGTCTGGATAGGTACCACATACCAAAGTTAAATCAAGACCAGATAAACTATTTAAATAGACCAATAACCCCTAAGGAAATAGAAAGTCATTAAAAGTCTCCCAACCAAAAGAAGCCCAGGACCAGATGGTTTCAACGCAGAATTCTACCAGATTTTCAAAGAGCTAATACCAATACTCTTCAAATTGTTCCACACAATAGAAACAGAAGGAACATTACCAAACTCCTTTTATGAGGCTACAGTTACTCTGATTCCCAAGCCACACAAAGATGCAACAAAGAAAGAGAATTACAGACCAATCTCTCTCATGAACATTGATGCAAAAATACTCAATAAAATATTGGCTCCAATAAAAACTGACTCCAAGATTATCCACCATGATCAAGTAAGCTTTCATCCCAGAGATGCAAGGATGGTACAACATACGAAAATCTGTCAATGTAATACACCATATAAACAAACTGAAAGGGAAAAAAACCCACATGATCATTTCATTAGATGTTAAAAAGGCCTTTGACAAAATCCAACACCCCTTCATGATAAAGGTCTTGGAGAGATCAGGAATACAAGGAACATTACCTAAACATAATAAGGGCAATTTACAGCAAGCCAACAACCAACATCAAATTAAATGGAGAGAAACTCAAAGTGATTCCACTAAAATCAGGAACAAGAAAAGGCTGTCTTGCTCTCCTCATATTTATTCAATATAGTCCTTGAAGTTCTAGCTAGAGCAGTAAGACAACAAAAGGAGATCAAGAGGATACAAATTGAAAAGGAAGAAGTAAAACTTCCCCTATTTGCAGATGATATGATAGTACACATGAGTGACCCCTAAAATTCAACCAGGGAACTCCTACAGCTGACAATTTCAGTAATATGGCAGGATACAAGATTAACTCAAAAAAACATTCAGAGGGAAAAAAAAACGTAGAGAAACATTACCCTTTACAATAGCCACAAATAATATAAAATACCTTGTGGTAACTCTAACTAAGCAAGTGAAAGTCCTGTATGACAAGAACTTTACGTCTCTGAAGAAAGAAACTGAAGAAGATATCAGAAAATGGAAAGATCTCCCATGCTCACATGGATAGGTAGCATTAACATAGTAAAAATGGCAATCTTACCAAAAGCAATCTACAGATTCAACGCAATCCCCATCAAAATCCCAACACAATTCTTCACAGACCTGGAAAGAACAATATTCAACTTCATTTGGAAAAACAGAAAACCCAGGATAGCTAAAAGAATCCTGTACAACAAAGCCACCTCTGGATGTATCACCATCCCTGACATCAAGTTCTACTATAGAGCTATAGCAATAAAAACAACTTGGTATTGGCATAAAAAATGACATGTGGAGCAATGGAATCTAATTGAAGACCCTGACATTAACCCACACACCTATGAATACCTGATTTTTGACAAAGAAGCCAAAACTGTACAATGGAAAAAGGAAAGTATCTTCAACAAATGGTGCTGGCATAACTGAATGTCAGCATGTAGAAGATTGCAAATAGATCCATATCTATCGCCATGCACAAAACTCAAGTCGATCAAAGACCTCAATATAAAAACCAGTTACACTGAACCTGATAGAAAGAAAGTAGGAAGCAGTCTTGAATGCATTGGCACAGGAGATCACTTCCTAAATATAACATCAGTAGCACAGACACTGAGAGCAACAATTAATAAATGGGACCTCCTGAAACTGAGAAGCTTCTTTAAGGCAAAGGACACAATAAATAAGACAGACTACAGAACAGGGAAAGATTTTCACCAACCCCATATCTTACAGAGGGCTGATCTCCAAAATATATAAAGAACTCAAGAAACTAGACATCAAAGTAATGAAAAATCCAATTAAAAAATGGGCTACAGAGCTAAACAGAGAATTCTCAAAGGAAGGAGATACAAATCAAAATGACTCTGAGATACCATCTTATACCTGTCAAAATTGCTAAGAGCAAAAGCACTGCAGACAGCTTATGTTGGAGAGGATGTGGAGCAAGGGGAACACTCCTCCACTGTTGGTGGGAGTGCAAATTTATACAGCCACTTTGGGAATCAGTATGGCGGTTTCTCAGAAAATTGGGACTCAATCTTCCTCAAGACCCAGCTATACTGCTCTTGGGTATTTACCCAAAGAATGCTCAATCATACCACAGGGACACGTCTCAACTATGTTCGTAATAGCCAGAACCTGGAAACAACCTAGATGGCCCTCAACTGAAGAATGGATTAAGCAAATGTGGTACATACACAATGGAGTATTACTCAGCAGAAAAAAACAATGACATCATGAAATTTGCAGGAAAATGGATGGAACTAGAAAATATCATTCTTAGTGAGGTAACCCTGACTCAGAAGGACAAACATGGTATGTACTCACTCATAAGTGGTTACTAGATGTAATGCAAAGGACCCACAACTCCAGAAAGGCTGGCTAATGGGGAGACGGGGGATGGGAACGGATACCTAAGGAGGGACACATGGGTAGCCCTGGGAGGACCAGATAGATGAGATCTCCATAGGTAGACTGGGGATGAGGGATGGGAAGTGGAGGGTAGGGGATGAGGAATGAGAGCATGGGAGAATGGGATGGTTGAGCTGGAACAGGGATGGAGTGGGAGAGCAGTGAGGGAGATACCATGGTAGAGGGAGATATCATAGGGATAGGGGGAGGCCTGGTGTTGGGGGAGTTACTGGGGGTCCCCAGGGATGACCCCAGCTTGGACTGCTGGAAATGGTGGAGAGAGTACCTGAACTGAGCTGGCTTAAACAGGTGATTGGAGTGGTGAATGATCGGATTTGTGAATGCTCTGTCATCACAGAGCTTTTATCTGGTAGTTGGTGGGGGCAGATGTGGACATCCACAACCAGGCACCAGGAGTCTAGTCGGGGAGAGGGAGGAGTGATTCTGTGAGCAAGTGCATTGGGGGGGGGGGGGGACGACTTGGACTTGCCTCTATTGGATGTGCCTCCCCATGGGAGGCCTTGCCTTCTTATGGGGGGAGTGGGGGGTGGGTTGGGAGGGTGAGGCTAGGGGATGGTGGGAGGAGGGGGAACTTTGATTGGTATGTAGAATGAAGGAAAAAATTTTCTTAAGAAAAAAAATGTTAAAAAAAAAAAGAAGAAGAAGAAGAGACCCTGGCTCAGCAGAGAGTGATGAGCAAAAGGACACCTAACATCTAGAGACTGTGATATCTGTAAACATATGTGTGTACACACACACACACACACACACACACACACACACACACACACACACACACACCAAGAGAAGAAAGATCTGCTCAACACAGAGAATGGACTGATGCAGTCAAATGACAATATAGGGAAATCGGTGAAGATGTCATTCTGATGGAAGGATGAAGGTTGGAGCCAAGGGGGTGACTGGAGACATAAGATAGAAAGACCTGAGTTATTTAGGAAACATTAATCAACAGAATATAGTGTCTGGATGAGAGAGGAGTCTAACATAGTCTCCAGGCTTATGGGTGATAGAGTAGAAAGCAAGGTATGGAACATTAGCACCTGTATGTTCTGGCTGTAAGGCTTTAACAGCTGGAATGGCAGATCTAGAACTTGAGTTCAGAGTGTCATGAGGTCATGCTATTACACAGGAAACACCCTCTTAATACGGCAGTCTGTTGCCACCACAATCACCAGCTTAGGACTCACATGTTCCCCAAAAGGCAGACACTAAACATATGAATAAAACCTTGCACAGAAGCAGAACTTATATGAAGTTGCCTGACATACTACACTTCAAAAACAAGGACAAAGAATTAAGATTGTCCAACTCTCATGTATTATTTTCCCTGAAGACTGGCTATATCTATATATCTCCACTTAAATTATCATTATCAAAACACAACTTTCTATCTCTAAAGTGGCTCTAGGGTTGGAGAGATGGAAGAGCACTTGCTATTTTCCAGAGGATCTAAGTTCAGTTTCCAGCACCCATGTCAGACAACTCACAACTGCCTGTATTTCTAGCTCAAGGACACACTTTTCTGACTTCCTTGGGCATATATATATGGCACATGAGACAAACATTCACAAAGGCACACACATACACAAAAAAATAATTAATTGTTTAAAAGAGTGGCTTCAACTTATCTTACATTAGCACCATTTAAGTGCTGTGGTCCTTGCACGCTGTGAATCTGCACACGTGCTAAGAAACTCAACCTGACTTGGGCAAGCAGTCCCAATGCAGACAAGCCTGTGGCTACTGCAGTGACTTAGACAGAAGAGTAAAGACTAAGTGTATGTGTAATAGGTGTTAATAAAATGTGAGTTCCAAGTAGCACTTACTGTCACAAAGTGGGGAAGAGATTACCAGGTGAGTTGATTTTGACGTCAATGTATTTGCTTGGTTTTCGCTGGTCTATTTTTTTTTTTTTTTTTTTTTTTTTTTTTTTTTTTTTAAAGACAAGGCCTCACTATGCAGCCCAAACTAACCTCAAAACCATGATCTTCTCTCTTGCCTTAGCCTACCAGGTGCTAGGATTACACCATGTTTCACCTTAAATGTGCTTTCAAGAATAAAGGTGAATTTAAGCATCCAGGCCCGCTTTCTGAGACAGGAAGTGCAAAATCTCAAACCAGTAAACAGATTCTTTCGCTGAGGGGCTATCCTTTCAGTGTATTAACATATTTTTATTTCTGCAACTGAAAACTCAATTGAATTCAACAAAGGGAATCATCTAGCAATTATCATTCTGCTTCTAATTATTACCCTGCTAAAGCACTTCAAAATAATTCTGTATAAAGTAACTTTTACTCAAAATAGGGGCCTGACATCTAAACCAAAATTTCACAGTTTTCAAGTCTAAAAATGCCCAGACACATCCACAGATTCAGTTACAATGGGCCAGACTTGTTAAACAAATAGCATTTAACCTGAAAGTATTTCTTTCTACTAGTATCTACTTCCCTTTGCCCTTTTAGCAAAACATGTAAGAGGGATGAAATGTCAGTAGTGGTGGGTCCCACTTCTATCCAAGGGATTTTTATCTTTTGAGATTCACATTGGGATGGAAATTTGTCCATCTGTACAAACTATGGGGCAGCTTATAAGTTCTCCTTATTCATTTCTTGACAGTATATGCCAATTTTTTTTCTAATTAAGCATCAGATCCTAAGTATATACAGCCCAAATAACTCTACCAAACCTGGCTTACTTCCTGAATCAGGAGTAATGTGACCCTAGGCCATCACTGTATCAGATGCAGTCCTGTCTTCTCTTTTACATTTCCCTATATCTTCTTCCATTTCCTGTAAGCAGAACTATGCCAGGCCCTTAAAGAAAGCATGCATCTATGCATCAATTTCCATTTCAAAGCCCATTTGACTAAACAGTAAAGTAATGCACTATGTCTAGTTCCAATTCAATGTTCAAAGGCCTTAAAGCTGCATTCTAGGAACTCTGGGAAACAGTTGCTACTATACAAAACAGAGAGGGGTCTGGAGGCCAGTAAAATGATTGTTTCCACCTCAGCTCTCACCACAATTAAATGCAACCTTAGTTTCCTAATACTATGCTGTGAGCTATCTTGCAAAAGTTACAAAAAGAACCCCCAAACAGCCATACTTGTTTTGTATCATGTTGCCAACACTAACTTCAAGCTGGCTATGTAGCCAAGGATGGCCTTGAACTCCTGATCCTCCTCCTAAGTGCAGAGTGTGTGACACAATGCTCAGCTAGAAATCAGTAAATTGCCCTTCCTATCCCCTTGCAACCACATTATAATGTAGCTTACAAGATAATTAGAATAACAAGTTCTTTGCTCTCTTTTTTAGCCATACAGACCTTATGATTTCCTATTTTTTCTTTCAACTTAGTTTTAAAAGTTTACATTTTGGTGCGGATGAGATGGCTCAGTGGGATAAAGGCGCTTACTATGAAGCCTGATGATCTGAGTTCAATCCCCGGGACCTATGTGGTAGGAAAAAAAAAACCCTGCTTCTCTCAACTCCCCAGGAGTGCCATGGAACCTCCCTTCTCTTAAAAGAAAATTTTAATTTTTAAAGTTCACTATTTTTACATTTATTTGAAAAACTAAGTAAAAAATTAGTTCTAATTTTAAAACTCTATACTAAAGCCCTATCGCTGACTGAAACAGGTCTTTGGGGCTAAAATGCTTCCTTATCTAGTTTTCTTCTGTCCACAACACATTAACTCTAAACTTGTTTCCTCTTTTCCGTTAGTGGCGTCCTTCTATGCACCCTCCCGCCCACCCTAGCCACTTGCTAGAAAAGCTAGAACCTTAGCAGCTATACCCTGGACCCCTTCGCTTACCTTTAGCTGCCCTATCTCGCTATTATAGAATCTACCCACTATAAATCCTAAAACATTTCTTGAGTCCATCCCTTCTGACTGTCTTTTCTCCTTCATATTCAGAAGGCATCAGCTACTGTGCACATTCATTTCAACTGCTCTACTTGCCGCTCACGTCTTCCTTCCTCTTTCCTGAGCTTCTTCCTGATACACAAACCTGGCCACATAGTTCCTAGGTTTAAAAAAAAAAAAAAAAATCTAGGGGGTCTAGAAATGTCCATCAATTGAAAGCCATTAGGATTACCTTAAAGCATACTGAGCCCTCTAGAGTTCACATTTCATTAACTGAGGGAGGGGCAGGAATTAGAAAGTGGTAGAGGGGTATTTGTCCTGAAGTAGTCCGTGGATATACCACATATTCTTAATTAGTTTGGGTCTCCATTATAATGCTAGAATTTTGAAAAAGTTTACTTAAAAAACAAAAACTTGGGTCTGGAGAGATGACTCTAGGTTGAGAGCATTGACTGAGTTTCTTCCAGTGGTCCTGAGTTCAATTCTCAGCAACCACATGGTAGCTCACAACCATCTATAATGAGATCTGATGCCCTCTTCTGGCCTGCAGGTAAATATACAGACAGAACATAATAAATAAATTAATCTTTAAAAAAAATGCACATAAAATAAATAATTAAGTCTTTAAAACAAAATCAGGGCTGGGGAGAGGGGCACACACCTTTAATCCTAGTACTGAGGAAGCAGAGGCAAGTGTATTCTGTGAGTTTGAGGCCCACCTGGTCTACTATGTACAGTGAGTTCCAGGACAGCCAGGGCTATATAGAAGGATCCCTTTCAAAAAAACAAAACAAAACAACACAAAAAAATCCATTATGCACGAGAGCTATAACTCAGTGGTAGAATACTTGCATAGCATGTATGAGTCCCTGGGTTAAACAACTTCCATTACCAGGCAGACTCTATTCAAACTTTGGTAGATCTTCTTGACTTAAACCTCATTGGAAATTCCTCACAGAAACACTCAAAGAGGTGTTTAGAGGTAATAGACGAGGTCAAACTGAAAGTTTGGAGGTAATAGATGAGGTCAAACTGAAAGTTTAAATTCACTACCACAGAGTTCCTTGAACTTCTTACACACAGAGATTAATGGCCTCATCAAATTTTGTTTTGTTTTGTTTTGTTTTTTTATTTTTCAAGACAAAGTTTCTCTCTGTAACAGCCCTAGCTGTTTTGGAACTCACTTTGTAGACTAGTCTGGCCTCAAACTCCAAGACCTGCCTGACTCTGCCTCCTGAGGGCTGGGATTAAAAGTGTGTACCATCATGCCCAGCCATGTTTGTTTGTTTTTTCAGACAGGGTCTTACTACCACTGCAAGCCTGCAAACTCACTATGTAGGCCAGGCTGGCCTCAAACTCACACAGATCCACCTGCTTCTGCCAAAAGAAAGTCAGTCAGTCAGTCAGTCATGGTAGTGACTACTTAAAATCCTTGCAATTAGGAAATTGAGGCAGACGGAACAGGAATTCAAGGACAGCCTATGCTACATAGGTCTTCTTCCAAAAAAAGAAAGGAAAGAAAGAAGGAAGAAGCATTAGCATGAAAGCCAATTAACTTGACTTTTAAGTATAATAAAATGACATTATTTTCTCTTCCTCTTCCCATTTTACTGGGTAGCTGACCAAGAATAATACAGATGTTCAAGTGTATTGAAAAGTTAAGTTTAAAATATAAAGCTAGCATTCTAGTCATAAGGTGAAACGTAAAATAAACAGAAGGTGAGTTAGGAAATAAGCCGAAAGCTGCAGTCTGAGACTTAAGAGTGGTCAATTACTGGTGCTGTCACAGAATGAGATGTGCAGCCCTGACGGAGCAGGGGCAGAGGCATGTCAAACCTAAAAACAGAGCTCCGGCTCAAATCTACTACAAATGACCTTCTTTACACCATTCTCCTCAAATGAAGCATTTCAAATTTCTATCCTTTAAAGAATAAAATTAAAGCACTTCTGAAACAGTTATGATTGCAACTCCAGTTCTTTTTGTGTTTTTTTTAGAAGTACTTTCAGTATTCCCACCATGTAGGTCCCAGAGATTGAACTCAGGTTAGTTCAGCACCATTACCTGCTGAACTATCTCACAGGCCATGAAATGCTCGGGGGCTGTTGTTTTGTTTTGTTTTTTAACCATTCAGTCAACTAAATTGTGACAGAAGGGAGATCAGGAAAGACATTACCATATTTGATGTATCTGTTCCAATTATAACATTCCAGATTTTATTTTAGGATCAAATCTGACAAGGAGCAGGATAACATTCTGAGTAGCAATTTTAATGTTTTCACTTAAATGCTGTTCACTGTTCACCCTTTTAGAGGAAGGAGCTAATTGTGATTTAAGGTAGCTGCATCATTTATAAAGTGCCTTTTACTTTCTGTAACACTTGACTACAGATTTAAGCACAGAGTGGGGATTTAGCCTGATTATTGGTGACCAATAATCTGATTAAATATAGTAGGCTGAAATATGTTTACATACATGGTATCTTCTCAAAATGGGAAGTGGGTAAACTCACCAGGTAGACTGCTAGTTTTTATGTCAATTTGATACAGGTAGTCATTTGGGAAGATAACCTCAATTGATAAAAGGCCTATACCAGACTGGCCTGAGGGCAAGTCTGTGTTTTTCATGTTGTTGTTGTTATTGTTGTGTTTTTTTGTTATAAAAGATTTATTTATTATGTATACAGTGTTCTGCCTGCACACGGTAGAGAGTACCACCAGATCTCATTATAGATGGTTGTGAGCTACCATGTGGTTGCTGGGAATTGAACTCAGGAACTCTGGAAGAGTAGCCAGTGCCCTTAACTTCTGAGCCATCTCTCCAGCTCCCTGTGGTGTGCTTTATACTTAGTTATTGATGTGGGAAGGCCAGATCCATTGCAGGTGGTGCCACCACTGAGCCAGTGGCCATGAATTATATAAGTAAATTTCACTGAGCAAACCAGTAAGCAGCATTCCTCTGTGGTCTCTGCATCAGTTCCCACCTCCAGGTTCCTGCCTTGAGTTCCTGCTCTGACTTCCCTGGATGATGGACTATAAACTGTAAGATGAAATAAACCCTTCCTTCTTAAGTTGCTTTTGGTCATGGTGTTTTACCACAGCAATAGAAACCCTAACTAAGACAAGAGGCTAAGGAGGATATGAAGAATGTAAGAAAATATACAAATTCTGAAAGCTGGAAATTGGATTAGGAGATAAATGATCACGTGGGCTCAAAGGAAGCAGAGAGCAAAGTGTAAAGAGGAACAACTAGCCAGGTGTGGTGGCACACGCTTTTAATCCCAGCACTAGAAAGGCAGAAGCAGGTTGATCTCTGTGAGCTCCAGGCTACCTGGTCTACAAGGTGAGTTCCAGGACAATCAGGGCTGTTGCACAGAGAAACCTTGTCTCGAAAAAACAAGACAAGACAAAAACAAGAGGAACAACTAGACAGAGAAATGACCTGTGGCACAGAACCTAAGAAGGCCCAGTCCTTGGAAAGGGGTATGTGTGAGGTGGGGCTGGAAAATGGGAGCACAAGTTCAAAGTCTGAGAGAGGAAGTAAAATTCCCTAACTCAATCCAACTTCATTAGAACTGTCGTCCTCCCTAAGGGAGTATATTGATGTGGAAAGATGTCAAGGTCTACACAGTGAATGCTATGTCCATACTGTAACAGAGACTTCTAAATAATAATTTAACATCTTTTTCTCCAGAGTGGACAGTCATGAACAACCAGACATTTTAAATAATCTCTAACAAGAAAAGAAGGAAATAGGCTGGAGAGACAGCTCAGCTAGGAGCACTGACTGCTCTTCCAAAGGACCTGGATTTAATTCCCAGCACCCACATGGTGGCTCACAACTGTCCATAACTCCAGGATCCAACATTCTCACACAGACACATATGGGAAAAACACCAATAAAAACATAAGGAAGGAAGGAAGGAAGGAAGGAAGGAGGGGGGGAGGGAGGGAGGGAAGGAGGAAAAGAATTTTGAGTTTAAAAAAACCACCAAACTTAAAAGATGTTCAAAAACAAACTACTAAAGGATGATGCTCCTCTAAATAAAAGTCTAATATAAGAAAAAGGGTCAAACTGTGGTAGCACACACCTTTAATCCCAGCACTTGGGAGGCAGAAGCAAGTGGATCTCTGAGTTTGAGACCAGCTTGAACAACACAGTTCAGGACAGCCAGGACTATACAGAGACAGTCTTGAAAAACAAAACAAAACAAACAAAAAAAGCAGCAGCAGCAAATGAAACTGAGTTAGTAACCTAGAGCAAACACCTTGCATGGTGGTTCACACCTGCAATTCCAGAACTTGGAAGGCTGAAACAAGAGGATTGTGAGTTCAAGGTCAGCCTGGGTTACACAGTAAAACCCCTCACCACATCAAATTAAACTAAACAAAACCTAAAGTAATGAAATGCTTTAGAAAAAAAGGAGATATAATCATAGTGCAATCTGTGAGCACCATTCGTTGAAAACTGACTTCTAAAAATTAACCAAATAAATGAAAGTAAAATATTCCTCAGAACTAGGTGACATACTTATGAAAGCTGAACTGCTGACAGTGAATGACCCCTAACAAGCAGGAATCAAGGTTGAGAAGGGGTAAAACAGGGACCCTTGTTTCCTCAAAGCTATAATAGGCAGAAACTTAAGTTTACAATCTATAGATACATTACTGATGAAAATATAAGCTACACCTTTTCAAAACACTTCCTTTTCTGTTTCTCATTTGGGTCAAGGAAAGAACTTGTGATACATAACGAAGACTAAGGTGTAAGAAAGCCAAAGTGAAGTAATCAGAACCCAAGCTAATAAGGGGTTTCTCCTACTCACCATCTCTCTGGCGATTTCCAGCGCTTCCTGTAGGCCATAGAGCCTGCCACAGACCAGGTAGATTCCATTGGCCCAGAGAATACAACCCTCATGGACCCAAAATTCATTGCTGTCGAGAGGTAGTTCAGGGATTTGTAACTCCAGCTCAGGACCACCTTCTGAAGTGGTAGGGACAGAGGGCTTTGTGTCCAAAACAGCCTTTTCACTGCTGCCCTCAGTGGCTGCTTTTTTACAAGGGAGCCCTCTGGACAGGGACCGAGGGCCTCCACCACAGTCTTCTGAGCGGTGGCGCCGCTTGAACCTAGGATGAGCAGCCAGGCTCCTCTGCTCCTTCTGCTGCTGCTGCTCTTCCTCCTCCTCAGTGTCTGTTTTAGAACCGTTAGAAGCGCTTTTGTGCCGAACCTTGACCTTGCTCTGCATTTCTGTGGACCTCTTAGGAGGTGGATTCTTCGGAAGAGTGGCTGCATAATCTTGGGGATAAAAGGGTCCAAAGAGGTCACCCATGTTCCGGTAACTGGCCCACTTGCCACAGAGACAACAAACAAGATGCCCCATAACAGAAGATTCTGTTACCACAGGTCCCTGCAGCATAAAGGAAGAAGCTGGGAGCACCTTGCTTTCTGTGCTGCTGGGGGGAGGGGTCAGAGATGGCTGACCCTTCCGGCTCCTCACCAGTTTGGTCTGTTCTTCTTCTTCAGCATTGATGATTGTACAAACAGCTCCAAGCTCACACTTATTTACTACATGGATGTAGGGGAAAAAAGACTTGTTCTTGGCATCAGTTTTATCTAGTGGCTGGGTAGCATACTTTAGCTTGATCTCTGGTTCTTGAGGTTCTACGATGGGAACTGCTTGTTTGGTTTTCCGCTTCCTTGGCTGGGCCCCAGGCTTCCTTCTCTCCCTCCTTTGCCTCTGCTTTTTTGGCTTTGGCTCTCCATCTGCAGAACCTTCTGGTATCTGAGGGGGTTGAGGGGGTGGAGGTGGTGGCTGCTGCTGTTTCTTTTGCTTATTCACACTACCGATGGGTCTCCCCTTTTTCTTTCCTGATGGGAAATACCCTTTCGGGGGGAAACTTTCTTGTTTGGGTGAAATCATGACTGTTTCATTCTCTTTCTCCTCAGTCTTGGGGTTTGCCTCAGGGACCAATATGCCCACTGGAGCTACATTCTTTGAGTCAGGGAAGATTAGTGGTGCTGCCCCACCCAGGGAACCATCTGGTCTCCCTTGGTTACCACCAGGCTTCTGTGAAGCTGTGGACGTCATAGTACCAGAAGGTTCCTTTCCAGTAGGAGCTGTTTCTGCATGTGCCTCTGTCTTGACTTTGTCGTCCTCACTGCTACGCCACTCTTCAGAGGGCCCTGGAAGAGGTTTCTCAGTATTCGATTCCTGGCTAGTTGCACTGACTAGGTCAGATCCCACCTCACCTTTTCTCTTCTCCATCTCAGCCTCTTGAGTAGCCACAGTCCCACCTTCAGAAGGACCACTCTTCAGAGACAGTATATCATCCAGCGTGACTGTATCTCCTCCCGCCTCAGCACTATTTGTGGATGCACTCCTCCTAATATTTGGGGATGTGATCTTCTGAACTATAGCTTCCAATTTCAATCCCCGTCCCTTCCGTGGGGGCAGTATTTTGGTCTTAGCAGGGCTCGTGAGGGTAACAGCAGGACAGTTTCTATTGTCTGGGTTTGGAAGGTCCTTGGAGGCATCTCTCTTAGGGATAGACTTGATATCCTGACTGTGAGAAAGATGGGTGTAGGAATTGTATGCCTTATCAGCACCTTCTTTTGATGGGTGAAGGAGGCGCCCTTTATCATCAGTGTTACTGTTTTTTACATCTTGTGACTGTCTCTTACTGGGAATAGGGGAGATAAAAGAACGGACTCGCCTCCGCATGATTAAAGGATTTTGAGAAGAATGATCCTCTTGACCTGGAAGCCGTAGCATTACGTTACTAGGTTTGGATGACTGTGTAGATTCAGTTAGTATATGTCCATCTGTCTCATGGGGTGGCCCATACCGTTTCTGATTAGACATTCCTGGAGGACCACTGCTTTTGGCTGGAGAAGTCTGCCGAGAAAGATCCCAACATGACTCTTGTAACTTTTGAGAGCTGTGCTTCAATTCCATGCCTTTAGTAGGCAGACCATCACTAGACAGGAGACAGCGCCCAGCTTCCTGAGTGCTTGGGTCATGGTATGTCCCTACTGGTGGGCCATACATCATACCATCTTTGTCATTTTTCAGGGGGCTCCGTACTCTGTCAAGAAACTGCTGCTGCCGTGGGCTCTTCCGTGGTCCTTCTTGCCTATGCTGTGCAGCAGCAATCACTCCCTGAGCAGAACTGCTGGTCCAATCCTTATATTCCTCTTGTTGCTGTTGGTACATCTGTCTCTTATAATGGAGCTGGGAATTCAAACCAGTATTAGGGTCCCCATAAGCATGAGCCCTGGTGTTTGTATGGTAAGCAGAAGCCAGGCTTTCTGAGTTGGGAGAAAAAGGAGCATGTAAAGAGCTCCTATTGGCCCTCTCTGAAAAGGTCATGTGTGGGTTCATGTGATGAGGGTCTCCTGGACCTCTGCTCCTGCCTGGAGACATCTTCAGTTTTTCTGCAAAGTCATGGTACTGAGAAGAGGTTCGACCCCTTATAGTCTCCCGGCTACCAACTCTACCAGGGACCCGCCGCATTGGTGTAGACCTACTGTCTTGTGGGCCATAGTCTGAAATGGAATCATGGGCCGCTGCTCCAGGGCTGACATTGCCACGATAAGACTCATGCTTGATGCTAGTAGAATGGCAGTGGTCTCCAGATTTCTTGTTGAAACTAGCTTGAGATTTGGATTGTTCAAAGTCTTCCTCTTTTATCTGCCCACTCTGGGATTTCAGCTTTGTTTCCATGGACACCAACCCCCCTGGAAGAATGACTGATTGACTTAAACTTGGGTTGAGACGCTCATTCCTCCCAATTCTGGCATCAGCACCCATGTGTCCCAGTGAGTGAGCCCCTGGGTCCCTGACAATCTGTCTTAGTGGAGAAATATCACAGATCACTGACCTCCTTTCAGAAAGGGAGCCCCCAGGCTCATGGGCTGATGATGGAGGTTCTATCTCAAACTTTCTGGGAATGGGATAGTCAGACAAGTTGATCTGTTTCATTTCAGGAGCTGTGCTGCTTGACTTCCTTTCCCATGGTCCCCAGTGGGGATTTTCTAACAGGGATCCAATGCTCTTGTTTAGAAGGCCCCTGCTGGCTAATTCATTGGTTTGACTGACTAAGATGTTGGGCCTTGCAGTTCCTTCCAGGCCACTAGTCATCCCTTGATGTTCCTGAGCACTTCTAGGATACCTTCTGTCAGGATGGTGGTGGTAACCCTGAAGCACTTCCTGTAGGAGACTTGGGAACTTCTCATTTCTCCCCTTTCGTTCCCCGTGGCTGGCAAAATCCCCCTTTTCTTGCCCTGAAGGATACTGAGGAAAACCACTGACATTTCGTGGTACAGCTGACCCAAAACTCTCTTTGTAACTGTAGCGCAAACTTCCAGGAGATTTGCTAGGCTCAGTCCTGCCTGTGAAACTTGGGCCTACTGCTGAGTGGCTACTCTGGCCATTCCCCTCTCCATTGTGGTTAGAACTATTATCACTATTCTTATTTCCTTTGCTCCCTCCTCCTGGAGGATCTGGCTGTGGAAGTGATGTGTGGCTGGCTTCCTTTATACCACTATTGCTAGGTGGCCTCTGACTGGCAGCAGGATCCTCCTCTTGGGATCCTTTATCTTGTCCACCAGATTTTTCTACCCGACCTGTCATGGCTTCCCGGGAGACAATCACCCCAACTGTCTTCTCATTTACTTTTGTGTTCCCCTCAGATAGTGGCGTGTCCTTAGCACCTGGAGAGGCAGCTTCTTCCCTAGCTGCAGGACTGGTACTGAGCCTAGGGGCCTCATTCTGAGCACCTTGTGTTGGTGAGGAGCCAGCTTTCTCTGAAGCTCCACACTTGTAGGTGGTGTCAGAGCTAGTGCTCTGGCCACTTAGTTGCCTCACTCTCTCACCCTGATCTTCTGAACTACTGGAGCAACCTCCATCCAATGACTCTGCCATAGGGGACTTTAGCTGTTCTTCAGGCTGTGAAGAACCTTCTGAGTTTGTACAGCTATCTGCTTTCTTAGATGATGATGATGGCCTCTTGGAAGTCTTCTTCTGAGGTGTCAAGGCATCAGAAAGTAACATGTGCTGGACAGTATTAGGAAGATTGGCCACTTGAGTACTCAGAGCACTCAAACTACTCAACCCAGGATCCGTCAGGCGCTTTTCTGGCACGCCTTCTAATCCAAACCCTTTGAATCCTGCAGCATGAGAATTAGGACTGGGCATCATTGATGGGGTTGGACTGAGTTGGGGCATTAGCTGTAAAATTCGGTTTCTGGAACTCATGGGCACATTGCCTTGCCCACACTGGAGATTCTCACCACTCTGCATGAGAGGAGATGGAGTAGAGCTACAGCTTGGAGACTGAACCACAGAAGCAGCTGGAGAAGGGTTAGAAATAGGGCTGAAGTTCTGGTGGAACTGCATAGGGGACCTTACAGGAACCTCAGGCTGGCTGTACTGCCCCACCTGGCTTTGCAGGGGCAACTTGGTGGCAGCATTGGTGTACTGCATCACATGCTGGGGAGGATGTTGTTGCTGCTGCTGTTGCTGTTGCTGCTGCTGCTGCTGCTGTTGTTGTTGAGGAGGTTGTGGCTGCTGTTGCTGCTGCTGCTGCCCCTGCTGGGTTCCTGGTGGAATCTTTGCCTGTTCAAAATTCTTCATAGACTGAGGTTGATAGCTATAATTTGATTGTGTTCCATAAGCCTGTGCGTTAGAACCCACATTATGCCCTTCATACTGAGATCCAGCATTCACACTGTAACTGCCATCATAGCTTTGTCCAGACTGACTGAAACGCTGTGGTGAAGGAAAGGAGGAGGAGGAAGAGGAGGACGCAGAAGACTGGTAGTGTTGGCCAAACTGACCCACTCTTAACTGATAACCAGCAGAAGATGGTAGAGTTGACGGCCTCTGCATTGGTTGTAGATGGGATGAGCCAGAAGCTGGTTGTCCACTGGCTTGGGGCAGAGGCTGATGGGATTGGTAAAGCTGTTGTCTCAACTGCTGTACTTGTTGCTGCTGCTGCTGCTGCTGCTGCTGCTGCTGCTGTTGTTGTTGCTGTTGCTGCTGCTGCTGCTGCTGCTGCTGTTGGCTAGAGGCCTGCTGTTGATACTGAGCACTCCCAGGAGAGAAAGGCCCTGTGTAATCCTGCTGATAATGAGATACACCACCAAGGGCAGAGTGCTGTGCTTGAAATTGGCTCACGTGACCCTCGCTCCCATACTGATTGCCAAAGCTGCTCCCCTGGGGAGGTCCATAGCTCTGCACAGGACCAGAAGGCCTTCGCTGAGGAGGCTGTGGGGTTCCTGCTGCCACAGGGTCTTTGTTACCTGCCATGTAGTAAAAATCTCCAGCTTCTTTCCTGAACCCCTGATAGCCTTGATGGCCAGAGGTCTCGCTGGCCATCGCTGCAGCAGCAGCTGCTGTTCCTCGCCGTCCACTACTGTTGCTGCCAGTGCTACCACTACCACCACCTGCTCCCCCAAAATTCTGGAACATCTGGGCCTGACGAGAGCTGAACTCTTCTAGACGGGATGAGCTGTGTACCTCCTGTGGGTAGCTCTGCTGGTTTCCGTGGTAACTGCTTTGCTCCCGAAAGGACTGCATACTGTTCAGCAGCACAGCAGCAGGCCAACAGCCCTCCTACAAAAGAAAAAGAAAGAAAAGCATGAGACATACATATGCTTGGTACAAACAAAATAAATAAACCAATGACCAGATAAAGCCTACTGCTTTAAATTTCATCTCCTTTTTCCTTATTTTAGCCATTTCTGATAATGCAAATAAGCAGAGAAATGGTCTAAAGAATGAAGGTGTCTGTAATACAACAAAGAAAATACTAGGTATATATGAATACATTCAACATAATCTTGTAAAAATTTCACTATTAGATAAACAAGCCTTAAATATTCAACTTGGGTAAATATTCAACTGGGATAAATATTGGGATGCTATTACAAGCAACAAAAAACACATTTCTTAATCTACAGTTACAGTGGGGAAGGGTGACAAACACCACTTTCATCTCTTTATTTTCATTCATTAGACTGACCACTAAAGTAAGATAACTCAAATAATAATGACGCAGTTGTCAGGGGCTATCCACGCCTACTCCACTCACTGACTGAGAAACAGAACTATCCCGAGACCAAAGCCAGGAGGTCCTCAGATTCGAATGTATATCACTTCAGGTTGACTGTAATTACCAACTGCCTATGATGATTACCTTCTGGGACACTCAACTCTTAACTACTATGGATTCCTTATATTGTAGTCACCCATATAAACATCAGATCTAAATGACCTCTTCTTGACATAAAACTGTCCAAAGTACCCCTCTTGACCATCTAGCTTCAATTTCCAGGTATTATTACAAATAAATATTTATGCTTCTAAAAAAAATTCCAGTTATTAAGTGCTAGATATAGGCCAGAGAATAGCAGTTACTAGTCTTTCAAACTTCTGGAAGTTTCTGAAAAGTTTCAGTACTTTTCATGTGGCTTTCTATTCGGTTATTACTATTATTCCTATGGTAGAGAACAACAAAAATAAGGAGTTGAAAACAATATTCAAGGCTGGAAAGATGGTTCAGAGGTAAAAGTACCTGAGTTTAGTGACTGTCTTACAACAATGTGTAATTCCAGTTCCAGGAGATCTGACACCCTGTTCTGATCTCCTTGGGTATAGACATATGTATAGCACACATATACACAGACAGCATTTGTTGCTCTTGCAGAGAAGACCTGGGTTTGATTCCCAACACCAACATGGTGGCTCACAATCATCCTTAACTCCTGTTGCAGGGGATCTGATGCCCTCTTCTGACCTCTGAAGGTATCAGACTACACACAGTGCACAGACATATATAAATGCAAAACATTCATATACATAAAATAAATATGAAACCAATCAATTAACCAATCATTCATATAAAACATATATAAAAACGTGTATCCTGAAATGTAGCCCAATCAATTAATCAATCATTCCTATAAAACACACATAAAAATAAATATCCTGAAATGTAGCCAGGCATGGTGGCACACATCTTTAATCCCAGCACTCCAGAGGCAGAAGGAGCTCTGTGAGTTCGAGGCCAGCCTGGTTTACAGAGTGAGTTCCAGGACAGCCAGGACTACACAAAGTAACCCTGTCTCAAAAAAAGAAAAGAAAGAATCCTAATTTAAAAGAAGAGAAAGAAGGAGAAAGAAAGAAAGAAAGAAAGAAAGAAAGAAAGAAAGAAAGAAAGAAAGAAAGAAAGAAAGAAAGAAAGAAAGGAGGGAGGGAGGGAGGGAGGGAGGGAGGGAGGGAGGGAGGGAGGAAGGAAGGAAGGAAGGAAGGAAGGAAGAAAGAAAAAGCCGGACGGTGGTGGCGCACGCCTTTAATCCCAGCACTTGGAAGGCAGAGCCAGATGGGTGTCTGTGAGTTCGAGGCCAGCATGGTCTACAGAGCAAGATCCAGGACAGGCACCAAAACTACACAGAGAAATCCTGTCTTGAGAAAAAGCAAGAAGGAAGGAAGGGAGGGAGGGGAGGGAGGGAGGGAGGGAGGGAGGGAGGGAGGGAGGGAGAGAGAGAGAGAGAGAGAGAGAGAGAGAGAGAGAGAGAGAGAGAGAGAAAGAAAGAAAGAAAGAAAGAAAGAAAGAAAGAAAGAAAGAAAGAAAGAAAGGAAAATAAAAAAGAGAAGAAGAAAAGAAAAAATGTGTGTGTGCTTTATGTATACACCCAGGACCCAGACTTCCAGTTATCTGACTGAGCTGCCATTTCTGCATTTTTACTAATGTATCACCCTCTTATTTAAATAGATTTTTTAATACTTATTTTTAGTTATATGGATGTATGTGTATCTGTGCATGAGTATGTGCACTTGAGTGCAGGGGCCTGTAGAGTCCAGAAAAGGATGTTGGAAACTTTAGAGCTGGAGTGTTATAGGTGGTTATTGAGTCAACAGAAGTGGGTGCTGGGAATGGAACCTGGGTATTCTGTAAGAGCAGTATATGCTCTTACCAACTGAGCCATCTTTCCAGCCTCCTAAATTGATTTGATTTTTACCTTTGCTTGGGCTTGTCTCCTCCTCAGAGTCAGAGACAAGTAAGACAAGGTCAAACTTCTTCAAAGGACTTTAAAAACTATTTTAAAAAGAAGTTATGAAAGTTTATGAATATACATGAGCTAATCCTAATACACTTTTCCCACAATGGTCTACGAAGCTAGTTTCTTAGTTCCCCTTAAAGGAAGTTAAAATAGGCAACTAATCACAATCACCATCTCCTTGCTCTGTCTGGGCCAGGCCACCAACACACTTCTCTGCTTACCATGCTCACTTCCACACATACACCACCTGCTTCCTGCTAGCCACATGGTCTATCCTTTTCACCTCTTTTCAGTCTCCGGACAAGCATTACCAGTTAGCAAGGCCTCCCTCCTGGGCATCCTGTTTAAAACAGTTACTACACACCTTCACCTTTGTTCCTCCTTCCTCCCCTACTTTGTTCCCTCACTCACAATACAGCTGCAGTACAGTCAAATAAAGCAAAGAAATGTTTACTGTCTTACCCCTCCTTTCAACCTAAAATGTAAACTCCTAAAGGGCAGAGACTGTTGTTCCTTGCTATAATCTTCATGTCATTCAAATGGGAGCAGACATTCTGCATGGATGACAGAAATGGTTTAAAAACTAGGTCTTACAGAACTAAGCTAGAGCTCACATATTCAGAGATAGTGCTAAGGAGTGAGAGAAAAGTATCATCAAATCTAAAAGCAGAGCTGGAAGACACTTAAAACAGGGTTTCTCTGTGTAGCCCTGGTTGTCCTGGAATTCATTCTGTAGACCAGGTTACCCTTGAACTCAGAGATCTGCCTTCCTCTGCCTTCCAAATGCTGAGATTAAGGTGTGCACCATCACCACCCAGTGACCTTTTTTTTTTTTTTTTAAGATTTATTTTATGTGTTTGTCTGTGTAAGTATATGCTGTGTGTGAGGGTGCCCCTGGTGGCCAGCTCGAATTACAGGCAGTTGTTAGCTACCAAAGATGGGTACTGAGACCCCAACTCAGGTCCTTTGGAATAGCAACAAGCATTCTTAACTGCTGAGTCATCTCTCTAGCCCCAACATATGGACATTTTTGTTTTGTTTTGTTTTGTTTTGTTTTGAGACAGGGTCTCTCTATGTAGTCCTGGCTGTCCTGGAACTCAATATAAAGACTAGGCTGGCCTCAAACTCATAGCACAGAGATCCTTCTGCCTCCTGAGTGCAGGGATTAAAAAGGCATGTGCTACCATGCCTGACATTTCTAAAATATAACTAAAATAGCTAGACATGAGACTAAGTTTGATTATAGTCACATGACTCAAAACTATGCTTTTAAATGTTCATATTTAAAAAAAAAAAAAAAAATCGCCAGGCAGTGGTGGCGCACGCCTTTAATCCCAGCACTCGGGAGGCAGAGCCAGGCGGATCTCTGTGAGTTCGAGGCCAGCCTGGTCTCCAAAGCGAGTTCCAGGAAAGGCGCAAAGCTACACAGAGAAGCCCTGTCTCGAAAAACCAAAAAAAAAAAAAAAAAAAAAAAAAAACAGGACCTGAAGGAAATCACTTCTCATCACTTTCAAATGCCTCTTCAACAGATACCATTTCTCCCCATGAGTCTGCTAGGCAACCATGAATGTCTATTTAGGTGTTTAGTATGTTCCAGCAATTACATGTACTAACTCAGTCCTCACAAGATCAGAACCCTTATTTCAAAGATGTGGAAACTGAGGTACAGAATTCATCAAGTTCATGAGAGCCCAGTGTAGTAGCCCCACAGTCCACATTTCTCATACTACATTATGCAAAGGATTTTTTTACAAGGTCATAACATGCACCCCTTCAGTGCTGCCCCTCCAATGCTGTTCCAGCTGGTTCTCTACTTCCTCCAGTCTTTAGGACTGTCAAGAACAATTCCATCACCATCTAAACTTCCCTCGTTTCTAACATACTTCTAGTTTTAGAACTTAGTTCTTAGTGGCTGAGATGGGATAAATTGAACAAAACATTAAAGTTAGCAGTTAACTGAAGGTATGAAAAGCTGCCTTCGGAGATAATCTCCTTATAGATACCTTCTATGTTGTTAACTCTTCTGTAATAAAGCTAGCTTCTGAAGGTTTGAATGTATAACTAACTACTCATGCCATTTGCTCCCTATTTTTCCTAAATCAGAGCTACCAAGAGACCACTTTAGACATCAGCAATTTGTCCTGGGGTTGCCTGGTTACTTCAAACTCTATCTCTACAGAAAAAAGACATGGAACAATTCCTCTACAGGCCTGTTCCCAGTCCTGCACTGAACACTCTTTTACTGTGGATGATCCCTCTTTTCCTATAGTAATAGAGTTTATAGATGTAAAAGAAAAAAACAAAATGATAGCCATTATCTCCTGAAGAGTCCCTACACATTCTTGGTGTACATGAAGTATGAGTACCAAATGTGCTCCAAGTTATCCTTTGTAGGAGTTTCATGTAAAGCAGTTAGGAAAAGCAAAATGCCAGCAACAGAAAATACATAAACCTGAAGTATATTATATGCAACTTATCATCAGTATAATATAAAACAAGCTAATACCTCTCTTTTTCTCTCTTCCTTCACTCTCATCCCCAGGGACTGGCCTCTGCCCCCTTCTCTGCCCCTTCTTTCCCCTCCCCTCAATAAACCTCCCAAGTGGGAAAAATAAAATAAAATAAAAAAGCTAATAATATGGATCATCCCAATATGATCCTATATTAACATATATGTGCATATATATGAACTAAAGAAAAATATATATTCCAAAGTCAGTTGGTCATCAATGAAGAATTTTCATGCATATCTGGACAAGATTTACCAACACACTTTTCTTCCCTTTCCTTTCCTCATTTTCTCCATATTCCTAACTTTTCACATTTCAGATAGGCCATAGAGGTATAGCAGTGAGGTCCAAGACTTTGAGCCTACACACTGCAGACTATCCCTGCAGGGACTGCTCTCTCCAGCCTGGTGGAAAGCTGGTAACCTCACCATTTTATAGAAAACTAGTATTAATTTTTGTTACCTGTCATCATCTAAGAGCATATTCCCCAAGCCATTCTTTTCTCCTTTAAGTCTTCTCATCTTTCTAAGAAGGTTTAACTAATGACCTTCTATTGCCAGAATAACAACAGAATACATTCCTTCCTTTAAAAATCAAACCAAACCAAACCAAAACAAAACAAAAAACCTTCGGTCCTCAAGATAACAATTCTACTTAAATTCCAGGTGAGGATATACTATCTGCTCTCCAGGATCACTCTTCACCCACCCACAAACGACTTCACAAACTAAGAAGGACACCACAGGGACAATGGACAGGCTCTACCACCCTCTTGGCTTCTGGCCCAGTTTGGAGACAGTGAAAGAGATTTACTCTCCTGGCCCTGAGTAGGCAATAATTGAGGCTGGTAAAGACTTTCTACAAACAGGGATGGCTCTGTCAGGTATCTGATCTGGCAACCTAAACATTTAGCCATTTTCTCTGAGCTCAGAAACTACTTCTTGCCCTTGAGCTCAGGAGGTATTAACAACTCCCCACAAATGCCAGGCCAGAAGATGCCTTTTCCAGTTTCATTATCCTTCTGCACTGCTGTCCACATCCCTTTCCACATTCTCAGCAGAGCAGGCTGGGGCTGAGATGGTGGTGGTGCTACTTTTCGCAGTCTTTTCCAGCAGGGTTAAAGTGTACAAAGAGAAGCACAAGGGAGATTAGGAAGACAGGAAAGAGAGGCTGATATTACCTGGAGGCAACTACAGAAGATATAGACTCCCAGAAGCTCCCCGACAAACTTCCAAGAATATCTACTATGATGCCTGCCAGGCTTTTCCAGTTCCAGTTCTTCCCATGTTGGGCCAATCCTTAATTCTTTTTTCTTTCTATTTTTCCTCCTTTTTGGTTTTTCAAGACAGAGTTTCTCTGTGTAATAGCCTTGGCCATCCCAGAACTAATTTTGTAGATCAGGCTGGCCTAGACCTCAGAGATCCATCTGCCTCTGCCTCCCGAGTGCTGGGATCAAAGATGTGTGCCACCACAACCAGCTACAATCCTTAATTCTTGTATCAAAATTCCTCATACTAGATAGAATCTTCATAAATACAAAGCTTCTCTTTTCCTGAATGAACTCTAAATGGTACAATTAAATGCTCCTCAAGTTACCAGTTTGAATGTGCCATCTGTTTTCTACCAGGGCCCATTGATAAAGTTCTCTCTTTCTCAGAATTTCAGAGTACACTATTATCACTTGAGGAGTAAGAAACCTCTATTTCATACAATATGGTATACAACAGGGACTAAAACAGAATACTTAAGGGATGTCAGACAAAGTGCATAGCAACACTGCAAGAAACAAGAAAGGTTCAAGAGTAGCAACTGGGAGGCGGGAGGCGGGCTATGAACCAGAATGTGATTAGGGTCTGCAGGACTCCATTAACCATTACGGCCAGGGTTCTCATGTAATGACATTAGGTAGTGCCATTTGTAGTGGGAATGGTTTCTACAAAGTTGACTTGTATTTAGTCTTAGGAAATCACCCTTTTTCTTCTTTTCTTTTTTTTTTTTTTTTTTTTTTTTAAACACGTCTCACTCATTGCCCAGACTGACCGAAACTCACAGCAATCCTCCGGCCTCAGCCTCCTGAGTACTGAGACATCAGTGTGAGTCACCATATATGGCTCAATTTATTTTCAACAGCAAAGATAATGAATGCTATTCTTTCCCTGACCACCTCAACATCTTACCTTGAACTACTACTTTAGATTAAGTCCTATCTCATCTTTTTTTGTTTGTGAAGCAATGCTGAATCACAAACCTGTTGTTTTCTATTTGTCCTATCCTCTGGTTCTGACATGGCCACTTCTATCTTCCTGATCTGGAAAAAATTTCCCACAAAGTTCTATGTTCCAGCACCAGTCATAGGAACAAAAGAATAAGCTTTCCTACACTTAACTATTTTGACAATATCACATGCTCCACAGTTCTGGATGGCCTATGGTATCGACCTGATGGTTTCTGCTGTTTCTGTCCAACAATCTTGTTCAGAAGTGCCCCTGAGCCTCTCAGCTCTCTGAAGCATCCATCCGTAGGTCCAGAAATGCCCTCCTATCCAATCAGGTCACATGGGACCCAGGATCCCAGGAGTTGCTAAAATGTGATCTTCTCTACAAGTTAATCTTTAACTCAAAATTTTTGGTTTACTTCACTTAATGAAACCAAACAGTAAAGTTTGTTTACCTTTAACCAGTATCTACGGAATATGATACTAATATTAATAATTACTATATATTAAGTAAATTCCAACATTTCCAGCTGTCTGGTTTTCATATGTGTACACATAGACAGACACAAAGGGAAAAAACTGATGAATTACAACATGTTCTAAGTCACTTTTCTAGGACATGTGAGGATGTGATATGCTTTAACTCAAATTCTTTCGATTCTAAAACCCATGATCCTTTTACTATAACATATGTTAAGCAAGAAACATCCCAAATCCACACTTGTTTTTCTTTTCTTCAGAACTTTGACCAACAAATTGGGTCAGATCTGAATTAACAATGGCTATTGCTAATTTATTACAGGCCTTTAATTTACTGCATGCCTAACACATGCTACACTAGGCACTTTACATAAATGTTAATATATTCTCTCCTTACCATATCTACAATAAGTTAGTATTCCCTTTTGTAAACCAAGACTCAGAAGTTACATAAATAAACCATGTGTCTCATAAAGAGAAAGGATATGAAACACCCACTCCAGAATCCAGTCTACACTTCTGGCAAAAACCTTCCCCAAACCAGCAGCAAGACAATGCTGCTGTATTCACAGAGGAGAAGCACTAAGAAAGGAATCTTGAAGTTTGCCAAATTGAGTTGTCTGCCTTAAACCTGGATGTATCTCTTTATACATCTGTCTGACATGCATGTAAACTAAGCAGATTAGGAATGTGCATCTGTCCACTGATTTGTTTGGTTTTTCCTATTTCCCATGCAGTTTGCACACAGAATTTAACTTGTCCTTGGGGACTGACAAGAACCTCAGTACAATTAGTGCTGATGCCACTGGTAGCTCTCTGGCAAGGGAATCCCCCCCCCCCCCAAAAAAAGACTCTGAAAACATCCTAAGGAACCAAGTCAGTCAGAACTCACAAGCTTTTTGGTAATCTCAGGAAAAAGAAACCTACTAGAATGCTGCAGGTGTAAGAAGTTGGCTCTTTCAGGGTCAAAAAAAAAATACACTTTATCAACCATAAAAGCTGTGAAAAAAGTATTTATCTGCAATGATGATGAAATATATGCAGACCCCAAAAGAAGGGACTAATCTGTAGCTTTTAAATATTTTAAAAATAAAGCCAAGTATGATGGTATTCCCCTCTAATCCCATCACCAGGAAGCTGAGGAAGGAGGGTTATCATGAACTGAGGCGGACTACACAGCGGACTCTAGCTCAAAACACAAACTCCAATTGTTTTCTTTAAAAAAAAAAAAAAAACAACTTAAGGAAGCCAGGCATGGTGTCGCACACCTTTAATGTGAGCACCTGGGGAGGTAGACGCAGGTAGGCATATGTCTGTGAGTCAGAGGCCTGCCTGGTCTACAGAGGAGTTCCAAGCCAGCCAGGCTACAAAGTAAGACCATGTCTCAATAAAAACTTAAGAGATTATATCCCACTTAGTGAACTAGGCTGAGGGCAGTACAAACACAACAAAAGCAGCATACATTCTTATGAATTTCTAAAGATATAAATTGGCAATTTAAAAAAGACTGTTCCAGTGGGATCTGTTAAGAAAAAACTGCCAACAAGCTTTAAGTCTTTTATCACTTAAAAATGATTAAGCAAATTATGGTATAGCTACTTAAATAGTACATAAATTAATAACTGAAGATTCTAGCTACACGAAAGGCCTACTATTTGCATACTTGTGCTACAATTACATTTGGAAATCGAACACTTATAGATAAAGGACAAAGAAAATGATGTGGATAAATGAAAACCTTTTGACCATCTACAGTGGAAGGATTCATATGCCCTCACATACAAACAATAAAATGTACACTACTGAACTTTACATCATCTTAGCTGACAGCACAGCATTTCTCTGCCCAAGGGAAAAAGATACAAGACACCCCACAAGCCCAGAGGCATAGGGGAAGACCAGACATGCCTTGCCCCAGAAATTCAAAACACATACACTGCATACCTTACACACCACAGTGCCCAAGTAGGTATGCACATCACTGACTCAGAGGTTTTTTGTTTTTATTGTTTTTCTAAGAAATGGGTCTGAAAGCTAGGCATGATGATGCACACCTTTAATTCCAGCACTCAAGAGGCAGAGGCAGATGGATCTCTGTGAGTTCAAGGACAGCCTCGTTTACATAATGAGTTCTAGGACAGCTGGGGCTATGTAGAGAGACCCCGTCTCAAAAACAAACACAGACACACAAAGCAAAAAACAAACAAACAAGGCTTAAAAACAGCTCAATTCTGATTCCTCACTATACATTACATACATAATGAATGGGCAGGCCTGTTTTTAGACATAATCCCCAGAGGCTAAAGCATCCCATCAACTACCTACACAGAATGAAGCTCCTGGAGGTGTGACGGCATCTCATATCCCAGCTCCATGCCCACCCCCATTGCTGTCTATCTTTCACACAGGGACATCCCAAAGTCAATTCAAATAGCTACATGGGACAGCACGATGGTTCAACAGTTACCAGAAAGGGGACAGGAAAGTAGGACCAGTGAGTGACACCTTGGGTAACTAGGTCTCCCTCTCAGTCTTTGTTACCTGTTGAAGTCCAAGGCTTTAGGATGTCACTGAAATTTTCTCTCTAATTTAAATGTTAATAGCACAGTATAGTACAGTACAAAGGATCACAAACAGCCATCAGTGCTGCCACTTAAAGGCAGTGTCTCACTCTATAATTCCTTCAATATAATTTTGAATCAAGAGTCAAAAGACTAATTCAAAACAGAAGTGGGCAAAAGCTGTATGAGAAAAACTACAAACCTTTTTGAGAAGCCTAAAAAGTTCAAAACAAAACTGAAACCAACTGGAAGAACACACAGTATATCCTTTCCACCTGATTGAGATGGCACCAACAAGTGTCACGAAGTAATTGTCACTTTATAGAATCAAGTGGGGGATGTGTGTACATTTACTATAACAGGTTGAATTAACAATGGGATCTAGCCACCAAACCAGCTCTCCAGCCATATATGAACAAGGATAAATCTCAGTGGCAATGCAAGTGAAAAGGGGCCTGGTATCTGGAAGGAAGAAAAAGGTATTCAGGACACAACAATAGTAACATTTGTTAGGTTCATAAATGTGGTAATAACATGCTACCTTTGAGAAAGAAGGTATTATTAAAGTCTGGTTTTTTGTTGATTTTTTTTGTATGTTTGACATATTTGTTTAAAAAATGGTTTCCTACATAATCAGTTCAAGAAAATAGCAAAATTTATGTAATTCAAGACTTATTAGCTTCTGCAACCAACAAAATTTCCACATTCATCTCTTATGGTCTGTCTTTCATACTCAGGCTTCAGATCTGTAGGCCTTGCCCATGCCGTTCCCATGTCTTGACTAGCAGTTCCCTTCCATTTTCACTGTCTGACTAACCAAAAGTCTCCTGCTCCAACACTCTTTTTTTTTTTTTCTCGAGACAGGGTTTCTCTATGTAGCTTTGCGCCTTTCCTGGAACTCACTTGGTAGCCCAGGCTGGCCTCGAACTCACAGAGATCCGCCTGGCTCTGCCTCCCAAGTGCTGGGATTAAAGGCGTGCGCCACCACCGCCCGGCCCCAACACTCTTTTTTAAGAGCTGTCTTTTGCCAAGTGGTGGTGGGGCACGCCTTTAATCCCAGCACTCGGGAGGCAGAGCCAGGCGGATCTCTGTGAGTTCCAGGCCAGCCTGGTCTACAAAGCAAGATCTAGGACAGCTCCAAAAAACAAACAAAAACAAAAACAACTACAGAGAAACCCTGTCTCAAAAAACTAAGAGTTGTCTTTCAGTGAGTTAATAACTCCTGCCAGCCCTGCAGTTCCCAGGCATCATGGGCTCAGAATCAGACAAATCAGTCTGAACTCAGTTTTAGTAGCAGCTTACTGCTACTAAAATGTTCAATGTATTATGTATTTAAGTCTCAGTTTCTTCACGCATAAAACTATTGATAAAACAAATGATACACCACACCGTTTTGTGGACCGTAACTGTGCAGCACATGAATGGAAGCACCGTTGTTCTCTGGAAGCTCATGGCAGGGTCTCAGGCACCACAGGCCTAAAGACTCATATTCTGCATGATAACCAGTTCATTTGTCAGGCAATCACATGTGTGGTACTGTTTAACAAAGACTGATGAAAGGTCTTGAGGAAGTAAGGGCCCCAAACTGGAATCGAGAAGTCTCCTGGGGATTTTGAACTAGATGGTGACACACTCTGGTTTCAGTTTTCAAATAGCTTGACTGTTTTGTGGAAAACAAGTAGGGGAGGAGTAGAACAGAAGCAGATTCAGTAAAGAAGCTATTTTTGTAATTTGGGTAAGGGGTGTTGGCAGCACAAAAGAATGCAGTGTTGATGTAAGTGGTGTAGTCAAATAAAGGACATATTTTAATTCAGGGCCAACAAAACCTGCTAGTGTATCAGAAGTAAATGTGAGGGACAAACAGCACAGTGGTACTAACTGCACACCAGTGCTTCCCATCTGTTACAGGTGAAAACTCAAGTCTGTACCATCACACCAGGGGGCACAGCTGACAGCCTCACTATTACAATGAAGACAATAAAGCAGAGTTTAAATAACTGATCAAGATCTCAACACTAGTTATCAGATCTGAGCCCTGGCAGTGGGTTTGTGTAGCAGTACTCCAGTACCATCTCCTACAGTACGACTGCAAAAATGGGCACCACTGTGGAGAGGGATAAGACTGGGGCACAATAGGAATGATGCTTTGCCTGACATGCTACCTTTGAGATTCCCACGGGACATCTGAGTGGAGAGATGTCAAATAGACAGCTGGCATGTCTAAGGTGGGGATATGGGTAAAGGTAAAGTCAGCAGCATAGAGAATTCTAAGCCAAAGGAATGAATGAGACCACTTGAAGCAGGTTGTAAAAAATAAATTTAGAGGCTCTTGAAATCAACACATTTTAAAAAAAAAAACATAAAAAAAATGAAACAAAGCAAGATATTTTCAGAGTTTGTGGTGATATACTTACTGTGTATCAAATAAAGCTTGCCTGGGGATCAGAGGACAGAGCCAGCCATTAAACATAGAAGCCAGGCGGTGGTGGCACACACCTTTAATCCTAGCACCCAGGAGGCAGAGAGCACTCTGGATCTCTGTGAGTTCAAAGCCACCCTGGACGACATTGTTGCGGGCCACAGGAATATATTATAAGAACTCAGCTGGTTATAGCAAAGTCACTACCTGGAGGAATCAGGGAATTCCTCCAGAGGAAGCCAAATCCCAAGGAGTTTTTGGTGTTACTTGGCTTGTTATATCAGCTGTATTCTGTTATGAAAGTCATGTGTGCCTTCACAGTTTTCCCAATTGACTTTTCCCCAAGAAGGGCTAACAGTGTGGACTGATCACTCTCTGGACATACACATTCCAGGTATTTGGAGAACAGCCTCAGGAAAGGCTTTCTCTGGAATCAGATATCTCCCTTGGCCACTTTCAAGGACTAGCAGTAATAACAGTCCACATGCAAGTCTCCTGATTTAAGGCAAATTCCACAAGGAGACACCACCTAGGTCAGGTGGACGTTAAGTAATAGCTTTACACAATTCAGCTCGGACCCTCCTTTCTTACAGCCTTACTTAACTTTATAGACTGACTGCTAACTCCTTACCTAACCACTTCTAGGAATATTTAGATAACTTTCTGTGCTGACAGCTACGCTCAGCCCAAACCCCAGTTCAAGCCTCCCTGTAATTATCATCATCGGCAGCATCCGGCCAGGTCCATCCCCAGATGGAGGAAAGTACCTTATCAGAGATACCTCTGTACTCTCTAAGAACAGACTTAAGCATCCAGGCTACCTGTTTGAGAAGGCCTGGCGGATGTGCCAATTAAGCCTTACTTCCTCCTTTCCCAAACCTTACCTCTAGTTCCAGATCTCCCTTTAACTATCACCAGAGGCATCTAGCTGTATGCAGGTTGCCTAGCAACCGAGCACACTTTCCCCCATCCTGCAGAAAAACGGTAGATAGCTTGGACAGATAGGAGCCACAGGAAAAAAGAAGACAGTTTTATCTTCTCCCATTGACCTAGCAACTTATAGATTCTTAACATTTTCTACTAATCACGTTTAAGACTATAGTTGAGCACATAAGATTCCCTCTTCTTAGATATTACCCGAATTTAGCCTTTAGTTAATTCATTTCCCCATTGGTCACTTCCCTTTGGGGTTGCAAATGATAATTAACGGTTATTGGCTCCCTATGTGATTCTTATCACCCCTTTGTTTGACCCTGGAAGCCTGGCTTTATATACCAGGACTTCCAGGGCACGGAGGGATGGGAGAAGAGAAAAGAGAATGGAAGAACTAGACAGGTAAGCACTTGAGAGGAACAAACTGAGATGGGTAAGAATTAGATTGAAGGGCTAGAGGAGAGTACCAGAGGAACGAGATGGAAGATGAGGAAGAGTCAGATGGGGAAGTACTAGCTGGATAAGAACAAGATGAAAAGGACCTAAATGAGGCAGAGTTAAGAGAATTAAGATAGAACTTAGAGGAAGCAGTAGATAAATATAGAGAGAAATCAGCCAAGAAAGGAGCTAGACATGAGAACAGAACTGAAGCTGGGTATAAAGGATGTTATACCAGAGGAATTAAAGCAAGTGGACTATAGAGCGTGGTGTGCTGAGATTCTATTTCCTGAAAATAGTCCTCGCCGTTTGTAGTTCTCTCTCCTGAGCCCCTGGGATGTATAATATTAAGGCTGGTCCTGCTAATATTATACAAGACTACATCAGATTGATTCAGTCTAGGAGAGAAACAGAGCCAGGCAGTGGTGGCATACACTTTAATCCCAGTACTTGGGAGTCACATGCCTTTAATCCCAGCATTTGAGATCTCATGCCTTTGCTACCAGTATCTGGGAAGCACACAGGCCATTAATCCCAGCACTAGGAAGGAAGTGAAATGGCTGGGCAGAGAAAAAACATATAAGGAGACAGGAACTAGACAGAGCCTTTTCGGCTGAGGACTCAGAGGCTTTCAGTCAGAGGATTTGTGGAGATAGGATCTCGCCTTCCATTCGGCCTGACGATTCAGTGGTGGTGAGAAGTTTCTCTAGTTGCTTGTTCCTTTGTCTCTCTGATCTCTCAGCATTTACTTTAATATCTGGCTCCAGGTTTTTTATTATAAGACCATTTAGGATTCATGCAATAGAGTTAATGGCTCACAGTAAGATGAAGTATACAAAACTAGAGAAACAGCTCAGTGGTTAAGAGTATGCACTGTTCTTACAGAACCGAAGTTCAATTCTTAATACCCAAGTCACAACCAGGCAAAGGGATCTGACACTGTGGCTTCCCATAGCACCTGTAAACACACATATACAAAATTAGAAACAATAAAAATAAATCTTGAGGTGATTTGAAGGGTAAATGGAGGACACTTTAATTGGGAAGGGAGAAGCAAGTCAATGCAGAAGAGAAAGAGGCATCCAAGACCAGGTATCAGAAATTCCCTTTCAAATTGTCCTTCGGGGGAGTTTAAGAGACTCCCAAAACAATATAGGCTACTGTTGTTGCCCTCAGTAGCCTCCCAGAAGTTGAAGGTAAGTCCTTATTGTTGAAGGCATCATGTACTTCAGACACAGGACCCAGATCTGAATCTGACCTCAAAGTATTTTCCTGAAGACTAGCTTTCCCAGTACAGCAAGGTGCTATGTGTGCTTCTGTGGTGGTCAGAATAAAAATGCCCATCCCCCCACCCCCCACCCCCCCAAGCTCATAGGGAGTGGCACTGTTAGGAGGTACGGCCTTGTTGGAGTAGGTGTGGACTTGTTGGAAGTGTGTCACTAGGGGTGGGCACTGAGATGTCAAGTGCTCAAGCTAGGTCCAGTCTCTCTCTCTCTCTCTCTCTCCCTGCTGCCTGCTAACTGGGTATAGAATTCTCAACTACTTCTCCAGTACCACGGCTGCCTGCATGCTGCCATGCTTCCTGCCATGACAAAAATGGACTAAACCTCTGAACCTGTAAACCAGCACCAATTAAATATTTTCCTTATTCAGAGTTGCCATGGTCATGGTGTCTCTTCACAGCAATAGAAACCAAAACAACAGCTTCCAAGTAAGGAAAACAACCAACAGCTCTTTCCAACTGAAAATCTATGGACTACAACAATGATCAGCTAAGCACAGTCACTTTACGGGTGCAGTAGTGGCACACATATCTTGGTGATAACAGCTGTCTAACTGGAGTAGAGGCCCATTCAACAGGAGAGAAACCATGCCTATTACTTGAAACCTAGCTAATCATGTAGGGTAAGTGAGGTTTTAGATTTTAGAGAAGAACCTACTTCTAACACTTGATTAATCTGCATAATTCCTAACTGTATTCTAAATATTTATCCATATATCCCTCATCAAAGGTAAGAGTAGCTCTCAGTCCCTATCAAAGAAACAACTTTGCAACAGAGAGACCAGTACATAAAGCCACAATTGATCAAAATATAGAGAACAAATATTTGTGGGGTGCCCAGCCACAATGAATTTATCTACAACATAATGCCTGCACCTAAGGCTTAGGGAACATAATGGGTGGGGGCTGGGGTAGAAGAACTGTTAAGAGCCAAAAGACCAGGAAATCTGCTGTGAAATTGTGTCTCCTATAAATATGGAAGCTTCACCCAGGATACCTCAACAACATGGCTGACCACAAAATACCTGAAAAAGCATACCACCAGTAGTCATGCTAACATGGGAAAGGAGAAATCTCACAGGCCACCACCTCTAGACAAAGAACTACAAGCAACCAAGGAATACTAGGAGGAGAAATAATCCTCCCCAGGGATGAGCCCCAAATTGGTTACCCATTACCAAATAGTCAGCCTTGAAATAATACATAAAAGAAACACTAATTGGACTGAGTAGGTTGTACTTATAGATGTAGGCATGTGTTTGTATGTTTATGGAACGAAGAAAAAGAGGCCATGAACTCAAGAGGGAACAAGGAAGGCTACATAGGCATGGTTGGAGAAAGAAAAGGGAAACCAGAAAATAATGTAATTATATTTCATTTTTTTATAAAAAGGATTTAAAGAAAGAAACAAAATATCATTAAACAAAGATGAAGTATATGTGGTGATATACTGTGTATCCTAGTAAACTTGCCTAAGAGTCAGGGGACAGAGCTAGTCAGGAAGTAATCCCAGGAAGTAATATGGCAGGGCAGAGAAAGGTAAATAAGGTGTGAGGAAACAGGAACTCACTCTCCTGAGGCTGAGGATTTCGTAGACTAAGAACTACTGGCTGGCTGTTCTGCTTCTCTGATCTTTCGGCTTTCACCCTGGTATCTGGCTCTGAGTTTTTTTATTAAAAGGCCATCTAGAGTTGAACAACAAAACTAATTTATGAAACAAGTTTTATTTTCATATATGTGCTAATATCAGGCTGTCACTTGGTGTGGTGGGATTTTGTCGTCCCCCCCCCCCCGGGTCATTTTTGTTTGTTTGTTTGTTTGTTTGTTTGTAGACAGGGTTTCTCAATATCCTGACTGTCCTGGAACTTGCTCTGTAAACCAGGCTGCCCTGGAACTCAGAGATCCACCTGCTTCTGCCTCTCAAGTCCTGGGATTAAAGGTATGTGCCACCACTGTCCAGCTAATGTGGTTATTAAAAAAAAAAAGAGGTTTGAAGTCACTGATCTATGGATTAAGCATAAGATTCATCCTCAAATCACTCTAATACTCAAAGGTTTAAGAGGAAAAGAAGTCAAAGAAGTTACTGAGAAAGAAAAGGAAGTGTGGTCATTAGAGCCAGGCAAATGTGACAGTAAGTGTGGCACGCAGGTAAGGGTTATGTAGTATGATAGGGGGGAAAAGACCTGTATATAAATAATTATGGAATGGCAAGAAAAGCACAAGCCAGAGACAGAGGTGACCTGACTACACCAAACAAAATCAAAGTGTGGGGTTGCATTAATATTTTATTTTAATACTACCACCCTTCTTCTGAGACAGAGTCCCTCTGTAGCCCTGGCTGTCCTGGAGCTCATTATTTAGGCTGGCCTCAAATTCAGAGATCTGCCTGCCTCTGCCTCTTGAGTGTTGGGAGTAAAGGTGTGTGCCACCATGCCTGGCTTAAGCCCATGGTTTAGGGGCACGGCAGAATAAAAACTGTAACATCCATAAACAGCAAAATCTAGCTATTTTTTAAGTATCTAGTATAATATGCTGACACAGTAATTAAATCTTGGGGGAAAAAACTAAGGCAGTGTTCACATCTATAAAAGAAAGAATTGCAATATAGTGACATCACAGTCATAGGACAGTATGTAACAGGTTTAGCCAGGGAAATGGCATTTTCCTTTCCAATCATAACTAATCAATCCAAGTCTACTATCTATAAACACTGTACTCCATGTCTGCACTCTCACCTCCTGGACTTTGTGTTTAGCTCCTCCTCCAAAAATTGCAGCCATTCTTTTAAGACTATCTGGCCTCAGTCCTGAAGTCTCAAGAAAAAGGCTCAGCTTAGAGATCCTGCCTATTCATGTAAATATGACAAGATTCCTATTCCATACACTACTATGCAGTGCCTGGTCTTCTAACTGCCTTCTTTCCCACTCTCCCACTACAGCAGCCAAGTAAATAAATACTTGTTGGTCTGTTATAAGACTTCCCTTAAAGGACTGGAGATAACACATAGGTTAAGAGCATAGGTTAAGGTTCCAGAGGACCTGGGTTCAGTTCCCAAGTCACATGTCAGAAGACTCAGAATCACCTCTGTGTGTGTGTGTGTACGCGCGTGCGTACATAAAAATTAATATTTTAAAAAAGAATATATAATCAACATAAAAAAAGGCAGTCTTCCCTTCAATTCAACATTCCAACATTCCTGGCATCCCTACTGAAACAGGTCTGGTGCATTCACCTTGTAACAATCATTTGCTCAGCATGAAGAATGCTCAGCCCTGACTCCAAAAGGCTTACAGCCCTCACTTTCAACCATCCTAAGGCTAGGACACTGGCAATCAACACCAACACCAGAAAAACCCAAAGATGCAAAGAGAAGTTAAAGAGAACTATATAGCTTTGGCTGTCCTGGAGCTCACCAAAAGTGTGTGCCACCATGCCCTGCCCAATGTTTTGTTTTTTTCTTATAATATAGTTTACTTTTTAAAAGTTTTTATAAGAGCCAGATGTGGTGATACTTTATTTGTGCTTTAATAAATAAAGCTTGCCTGGAGATCAGAGGAATAGGAACAGCCATTACAAGTAAACAAAGAAGTCAGGCAATGGTAGCACACGCCTTTAATCCTATTACTTGTTAGGCAGGAATCTGTCTAGATCTCAGTGAGTTCAAGGCCACACTGGAAACAGCCAGGTGTGGTGGTACACACCTTAAATTTCAACACTAGTTAACCATGGAGGTCTGTACAGACAGACAAGAGGGGATAGAGCTGGGAAGGAAAAGGAAGTGATGTAGCTGGACAGAGAGAGCAAATCAGATGGCAGAACAGCAAGGCATATAGGCGTGGGTAGACAGGAAGTAACTCGCATTTGGAAGTTGCCGAATTGGTGAGGTAAGGTTAGTTATGGCTTTCCCTATTTCCCTGATCTCTCTAAGGCTTTCACCCCTATATCTGGCTCCATGTTTTTATTTTAATAAGGCCATTTAGAAATTCATCTACAGCCAGATGGTGATGGCGCAGGCCTTTAATCCCAGCACTCGGGAGGCAGAGGCAGGCGTATCTCTGAGTTCAAGGCCAGCCTGGGCTACAGAGCAAGTTCCAGGACAGCCAAGGCTTGTCCAGAGAAACCCTGGGGGGAAGGGGGTTAAAAGGGAGAAAGTGATGTAATTCTATTTCAATTAAAAGCATTTTTACAAAGATTTTTCTTACTTAAACTGTGTGAGAGATAGTATCTGACAGCCTCAATCCTGGGGGTAGTGGGATAGGGTTGTTTATGTTTAATGGCTTAGTCTCACTTAATCTTAATGACTTTGTGACATAATCAGCCATTCTACCGATGAAATAGCTGAGGTTCAGAAAGCTTAAATAACTTTCACAATCTACAGTTGGACAATGAAAACAAGCTCGGGCTGGTGGCCATGTCCAATAAATATTGTGTCCCTAACCACTACTGTGCTAGCACTGTGTCTTCCTCAAAGTGCCTGATATGCCCTCTGTAGCCTTGATTTTGTTCAGACTGGTCCTTCTGTCAGAGTAATAATGACTTTGCTGACCTGTCATTTACTGTCAAAATCCCATGCAAATCCCACTCTCCAGCATCAACACCTAGCCAAAGCACAAGGTACAAGCAGCACTGTCAAAGTTATTTCCCCCTCAACTTTATCCACAGTATGGAACCTTGATACTCCTAAGGCTGAGCACAGGGCACGCATTCAAACACCAGTTGACTTAAGCTGACAGTGCAATCTATCTTTCTGACAAAAACAAAGCTCACACGTGAAGACCAACATTTTAGAATGGGGGTGTAACTTAGTGGTTAGCATGCACAAAGCCCTGGATTCAATCCACAGCTAACAAACAACAGTTTTACTTCCATCTGTGGGAGAAACAACAGTAAAAAAAGGTTTCTATAATCCCTGTCGCCATTCTCTGCTTTGAACCTCACTGAAGTAAAAGGAAAAGCAGGTTGATTTTTTTTTAAACCTTATCTACAAGGGGCTGAACATAATAAGGCCACCATTTCTGATAGGTTAAAAACTGCTTCACTTACATAAAAATATAAATAATGCAAATCAAAAGAGGGCTTTTTAAAGCTTTTTTTCCTTAAAAGGACTTTTGAAAATTACTTTCCAGGGGTTGACCCTTGAAAGCAAGCTTCTGCATGTAGTACAACAAAATGTAAAAACACTAAAGAGCTACTTTAAGCTAAATATGGGGGCACTAGACATTTAGGATTCGAAAAACTTTTAATACCAACTAAATACATCTGAATTTATGGTAAGTTAAACCCAAACAACACACTATAAAACAACACTGCCAGCTAACAATCTCAGAAAAGAAATGTAAGATAGGACAAACAGATTTTAATGTGTGCTTGACCTTCTTGCACACACCATGAAAAAAGTAGTCAATCAAAGCATTCTGACTTGATTTTACTGAAGGTACCAAAGCCATAGGCCAACCCATCAAATGAAGCAAAAGGCAGAACTAAGTTCTATGAGTCTAGTCCACTCCAGATAAAAGCCAATAGATCTTTTTACAGTTTATAGGGTCCTCTCCATCTAGCTGAGGATGCAAGCATGGGAGGAACCTATATGGATGATTAAGTTCTGTGAAAAGATAAAAGCCAGAAAAAGTAGAGGTGAGTAACTGATTGTAAAATTCTACTGTTGCCACAAAGTCACAACTCCAAAACAATGTTAGCTCTCAATCTTTCTTTTTTTTTTTTTTTTTCTTTTTTTTGGTTTTTCAAGACAGGGTTTCTCTGTGTAGTTTTGCGCCTTTCCTAGAACTTACTTGGTAGTCCAGGCTGGCCTCGAACTCACAGAGATCCGCCTGGCTCTGCCTCCCGAGTGCTGGGATTAAAGGCGTGCGCCACCACCGCCCGGCTCTATTTTATTTTTTAAACTGTGTGTTCCTGTGTATGGGTGAACATACATATATGTGTATGTATATGACTTGCATGTGGATGCCAGCCAACAATCTTGGATGTCATCCTCAGAAATCTCTACCTCCTTCGGATGGGAGCACATTAATTAGGCTACAGAAGACGGGCAGTAAGGCCCTAAGATCCTCCTGTCTCTATCTCCCCAGGGCTGGGATTATAAGCACAAGCCATTTCACTATGAGTTCTGGGTATCAAACTACAGTCCTCATGCTTTACTGACTGAGCTACCCCCTCACCCCAGCCTTACAGCTCTTGTATAAGTATCAGTAAGCTAATGGTATTTTTAAAACTATGAGTTTCTCTCTATATAAAACAAAACTCAAACTCACAGAAGTCCATGCCTATTAAGAAGAAATAGTTTCTTTGAAGAAATAGTTTCTTCTTTCAAGAAGAACACCAACAATTGACATGTTGGAGGGTAGAGAGATGGCTAAGCAGTTAAGAGTTCCTACTGTTCTTGCAGGGGACCAAGTTGGGGTCCCTGAGCCTATGTGGAGGAGGCGGTAACCTCACAACTGCCTATGACTGCAGCTCCACGTGATCTATAGCCTCCACAGGCACTACACTCACATGTACATATACAATTTAAAAGAAATATTTTAAAATATAATTAGTAGGTTAGTTTAGAGTTAGAAGATCACAAAGGAACAAGGCAACCAGTAAGATGGCTCATCTTGTAAAAGTGTCTGCCACTAAGACATATGACCTGAGATTGATCCCCAAAGTAAACTCTTAAGTTTTTTCTGACCCCCCACCACACACACACACACACACACACACACACACTGCACAGAAAAATAATGTATTTAAAAAAAAAAAAAAAGGCAGATCAGCACAGCAGCACAAGCTCTTCATGAATGCTGTGACCTCTAGACCCCATTTTTTATTCTCCTATTATTACTAAGAGAAGGGGGGGCAGGAGGAGTGTAAATATAATAGACAATGAGATACAGGAAAACTCCTGGTAACTGTTGGCTGCTTTCTTCAGAGATCTGAGAAGTAGTGAGCATAAAACTAGCATGCCCTCCTCGACTGACAATCCCTCTGATGTGATGTCCTGAGGGGTCAAGAAGGAAGGAGTTGACACTACTAGCCAGGACACAGCCATCTCCATCCTGGGACAAGGAGTAATTAGCACTACTCTCTTACCCACAGTCAGAAGAAATGAGGCCAAGAAAAACAGGCTTTAAAAAAAAAATCTAGAAGCTGGATGTGGTGGAGGCAGAGGCAGGTGGATCCCTGTGAGTTCAAGGCTAGCCTGAGCTACAGAGCTGGTTCCAAGACAGTCATGGCTACACTGAGAAATTCTGCCTCAAAAAAAAAAAAAAAAAAAAACCACAAACACAAACAAAAAAAGAAACAAAACAAAATCTAGAAATAGAACTATATTTTAGTAAGCAGAATGAGAAAACATACTTTTATTTTAGCAAGGTACAACTACTTCCCATTGATTCTCCTGGATAATACATTGGAGAAAGTACTCTATTTAGAATCAGGAAATCTAAGTTTAAACACTTCCTAGTTTTATCTCTTGTAAAACCCACACATAATACTTTCCTTGTTTGTAAAATAAAGTAACTGATACCTCACAGTAATGAACTACAATAATGTAAATTATCATCATAGTATCCCCACCCTCATCTTAGCCCTCTCTGAGGTCAACTTCTGAGCCAATAAAAAAAAAAAAATTTAAAAAATTTTAAAGGCAAGAGATAAGAAACAAGAAAATAGAAAACAGATTAGCCACAAATCAAACAAAAGCCAACCCTATAAACTCTGTGTGTGTGTGTGTGTGTGTGTGTGTGTGTGTGTGTGTGTGTGTCACACCAAAGACTACTTGGTAGCAGTTAATTTCCATGTCATTGTTTAATCAGGAAAGCTGCCCTACCCTGAGCTCAACAGCTCATTCATAAAAACATGTTGGTTACAGTCCTCATCAGTCCTCTAAGTCAGTCAAGAATGCTAAGAGCCATCTCATTCCACATTGTAGGGGCCACAAGCTGCATGCCTACTTGCTACTCTTCCTACCTAGGGACACTACCTGGCTATCAGAACTTCACACTTAAAGACAGATGGCATCTCAAGTGCAAGAATTTCTCTTCCATGCCTAATCATAGTCATAAAGATAGTAGACACTTGAACTTCAAGTCATTCTAAAAATATATCCAGAGAATAAATAGCTAACTAGTAGGCAACACACATCCAAAGCTAAAGTCAAAAATAAGAGAATTAGAAAGGATATTTTATGAAAAATGAGGGGAAAGGCGAGGTTAGGTCTACTCCCAGAACTTGGGAAGCAAAGAAAGGCAGGAGGATTGTGCTGCAAATTCAAAGCCAGTCTGGTATACACAACATGTTCCAGGCCAGCCAGGGTGATGTAGTGACCCTATCTGCAAAACCAAAAAGAAATGAAAAAAAATTTTTAATGAAGTAGTTCACAATTTTCCAAGTGGTTAAAGGAATAGCTAAAATACATGGCATCATTACCCCAAGTCAGGCAATGTTCTAAACCACTTAGTTACTAGCTTAATCAGCACAATCACCCTATAAAGTACAATTATTATTTCCATTTTTCTAGACAAGAAAATAAACACACCAAAAAGTTAAGTCATTTGCTGAGGGGTATACTGTGAATAAATGAGAGGTATGATTTTAAAAATTAGGCCACTGGGACTGGATAGATGGCTCATCAAGACCCAGGGCCTACTGTCAGCACCCACAGGGTGGCTCATAATCTTCTGTTCCAGGGGATCCAATGCCCTCTTCTGACCTTCACAGTCATTGCCCACACGTGGTACACAGACATACATATAGACTAAACACTCATACACATAAAATAAAAACAAATAAATCTCTTGAGTATGGGGAGGTAATGAGTGCATCTTTACTACCATACCTGACTTATATTTGCCGTGTCTAGGAAATAAAAGCCACACTGGAAAACTTTAGGAGAGAACAGAAATCCAAAAACATGTAACAGCCAATTTTTAAAAGGCCAAAATGAAAAATCCAATAAACCCACCTATTGTGTTCTTAATCTCAATTAAAGGCAGATTAAAGAGCCAGGTGTGGTGGTGCATGCCTTTAATCCCAGCAGAGGCCTCTGAGTTCAATGCCATCCTGGTCTACAGAGCAAGTTCCAGGAGAGCCAGGGCTACACAGAGAAACCCTGTCCCAAAAATAAAAAAATAAAGAAAAGAAGGAAGAGGAGGAGGAGGAGGAGAAGAAGCAGCAGCAGCAGCAGCAGAAGCAGAAGAAGAAGCAACAGCAGCAACAGACGCAGCAGAAGCAGCAGCAGCAAATTAAAAATTTTGTTTAACTAAAAGATTGGTCAAAATAAACTACCAAAAATATAACCTAGAAAAGGTGATATAAAGGATACAGTAATAAAGTCCCAGAGAGAATGTAGTGAGGCAGTGTGTAAAAAGCACTAGAAATTTCGCCAGAATAAGTAAGAGACCCCCAAGACACAGATTCAAGATGGTGAATATATCGAGTATATGTACAGGGATGAGCAGATGAGCCTAGATTAAAGCATTTAAAGGCATGTTTAATTCTTTTATATATATATATATTATTTTATGTGCATTGGTGTTTTGCCTGCACGTATGTCTGTGTGGAGGTGCCTGATTGCCCTGGAGCTGGAGTTACATAGAACTGTGAGCTGTCACGTGGTTGCTGGGAACTGAACCCAGGTCCTCTGGAAGAACAGCCAGTGCTCTTAACTACTGAGCCATCTCTCCAGCCCCAGCATGTTGAATCCTAACAATCCCACCACTAATGTACTATCAAGCAAAATCACAGGAACAAAATGCTAGAGAGCAGAATTCTAAAATTTTTATCATCATCATCATTGTTATTATGTGTACAGATGTTTGGCCTGCATCCATGTCTATGCACCATGTGCACTCATGGTGTCTTCAGAGGCCAGATGGAGGCATGGGATCCCCGAAGCTGGAGTTGCAGTCAGTTGTAAGCCACTATGTAGATGCTGGGAATTAAACCCTAGCTTCTGGAAGAGCCAGTGCTCTCGACTGCTGAGCTACCTCTCCAGCCCATAAGGAGGCAATTTTTAAGGGACAAAAGGTGAAAACTGACAGGCACCTGTAGGACCATTGACAGGAACACACTACATTGTTAGCCAACATTCCAAATTCCATGCTATTTGTATCCCTCATACCCCAGGACCTTGGGCATGGGGTGGGGGTGGGGGAATCAAAGAATAATCTTTTAATAAAGATTTAAAAAAAAGGCAGATCTCTTTGTGGGAGAGGTTAATATAGATATTTTAACAGTTTTTTAATATAGATTTTTAAGCACTAGAGTTAAGGGAAATGGAGAGACACTCACAGACAAAAGACACACCTAAGAATATGGGTGTTGGCTTCCCTAAAGGATGGCCAGAAAAGATAAATCTAGAACACATAATTGTTAATTATCTCTATTCAAGATGACCTAAATAATCCCGAGTACCTTTTCCTCTATTATGTGAGCCAGTCTGAAGAAGCTGAGTCTTAGATTAAAGGAGAATGAGCTCTACCAGGAATTAGTGAGAGGAAAGCACTCAGGAGGGAGCAGAGGAAGACCTGTGGGAAACATGGAATCCTTCAGCCACTTGGAAACTTACTTTGTAAAATGGATTGTGTCATTACACTCCCAACTTCAGTACCACTTCAAGATACCAGATATGCACTCAGGTGGGAGAGGACCTGCTGAGGTGAGCATCAGTATATCCATACTCACAGAAGGGAGGAGGGGACAGACACATAACAACATGCTTGGGAAGCAGAGTTTCTCATTCCAGGATAGACTGTCTGCCATTTAGAAGTGTCCCTAAAGTTCCAGGCTTGGAATGTGACCTTCAGATTAAAACACTAGAGGTACAATCAATATATAACTCTAAATGTCTCTCTCTTAGGAATAAAGTTAACTTACAAATTTTTACTCATGCTGAAACTGACTCTCAAAACTTGGCTTTTCCAGATCTCTCATTTCTGTGAGCTTTATAGGTTTTAGAGATCGGAAAGAAATACAGTAAATAAAAATATAGACACCTAAATAGATTTCAAAATCATTTAAAATTTCTTCTACCTCTAGAATTCCACTGTTGTCCAAACCTACACAAGACTTATTCATGGAGACCCCTAAGGTGGTTCAACAGTAGAAGCATTTGCTGAGCAAAACTGATAATTGAGTTCAATCTCTACCCAGGACCCACTTACAAAGTCAGATGTGACCAACATATCTGTAATCCCAACACTCTTACAGTAAGATAAGAGAGAGAGAATTGGCCGAAAGCTTATAGGCCAATTAGCCTAGAGCAGTGGTTCTCAATCTGTGGGTCTCGAGACCCTAGGGTCAAATGACCCTTTCACGGAGATTACATATCACATATTCACATTATGATTCATAACTGTAGCAAAATTAGTTATGAAGTAGCAATGAAAATAATTTGATGGTTGAGGGGGTCACCACAATAAGAGGAACTGTAGTAAGGGGTTGAATGAAGCATTAGGAAGGTTGAGAACCACTGGTCTAGAATGAAGTGACAGGAATGACAAGATTTTGCCCCAATAAACACGAGAATCAACTCCCAAAAGCTATCCTCTGACCTCCATTATGTGTCTGCAAAGGCAGGCATGCACGCACACACTCACTCATGTTTAAACTAACTTATATAAGACACTAGCAGAAAGAATACCGAATTCCTAGACAGTGCTAATCATATAGTCCCTGATATTTGATACACAGAACTCTTACAGCCACAAACAAACAAACAAACAAGAATCTTTAAAATAACCTATAGAAAAGAAGCCAGGCATGATGTCAAGTACTTGTAATCCCAAGACTGAGGCAGCAGAGACAGGCAGATCCCTAGGACTTGTTGGTCAGACAGCCTACTCTAACTGGAAGCTCCATGCCAATGAGACCCTGTCTCAAAAACAAGGTGGAAGACATCTAAGGAATAACACCCAAGGCTGACTTTTGGTCTCCACATATAACTACAGGCAGATGTACTACACAAACATGCACTCACACCAAAAAAAATAAGTAAATAATTAAAGGACTTGGAGATGTTTCTCTGAGGAAGGAAGGAACACAAACGGCCAACAAACATGAAAAGATTTCAACATCCTTAAGTCATTATGGAAATTCAAGTCAAAACCAAAATGAGATGCTACTTCATACCCAATTTAAAATACCTACGGAAGCCAGGCAGTAGTGGCAAACACCTTTAATTCCAGCTCTTGGCAGGCAGAGGCAGGCAGATCTCTGAGTTCAAGGCTAGCCTGGTCTACAGAGTTGGCCTCAAGTTCCAGAACAGCCAGGGCTATACAGAGAAACACTGCATCGAAACAAAAGAATAGCTACAAAAACACTTAAAAAAATTACAAATGCTTGTCAGGATACAGGGAAACTAGAAGTCCCATACATTGTGATGGGAATGTAAAATAGTATATCCACTTTGAAACAGAACATAGCAGCTCCCAAAAGACTACAGAGTTAATATGTAACCAGCAATTCTACAGAACAGATACTTTTTCTTAAACAGTATCTTGGTATCCTAGGATGGCCTCAATTGGACTATGTAGCCAAGGATGACCCTGAACTTCTGATTCTCCTGACCCCACCTTCAATGTGTGTAGCACATTTGGTTTATGGGACACGGGATCAAATAAAGGCTTTATGAGCTAAGTAAGCACTCTACAAACTAGGCCACATTTCTAACCCTAAAAAGATACTAAATGCCAAATGTTTATTACCACATTATTCAAAAAAGAACACAAATACACATCAATAGAGAATGGACAAAAGTGTCTACAGTATACTTAAAATGCAGCATTACTCAGTAATAAAAGGACTGAAGTTCTGCTACACTGTACAAGGACAAACCTTGAAAACACTGCTAGTAAAATAAGCCAGAGACAAAAGGACAAACATGATTCTATATATATCACATAACTAGAACATGCAAATTCAGAAACAGATTAGAAGATTGGAGGTTAGAAGGGTCTGGAAGAGCAGGAAACGGGGAGTTGTTGCTTAATGCCTCAAGTTTCTGTTTGGGGTAATGAAAATGTTTTGGAAACAGTGATAATGGTTGCATAACACTGTGAATGCCACTTAACTGTACACTTAAAAAGCGGCTAAAATGACTTTCTGTAATCTATCCACCTATATAAAACACAACTCAATTTTTAAAACAGCAATTAATATATAGATACTTCAGAAGACAGTTTGGCAGTTCTTACAAAGCTAAATCTACTGATGGATTATCAGTAAGCCACACATCTAATTATCCAAACGAGGTAAACATGAAAACTCATATGCTTTATTTATATTTGTCATAAATTATTAGCAACCGAGATGCCCCCTCAGTAGTAAACAGATAAACAAACTGGTAATATACCCTAAATAAAATATTAACAATGATAAAAAGATATGACCTATCAATCTTCAGAAAGATGCAGAACTAGCTGGGTGGGGTGGCACACACATATAATCCCAGCACACAGGAGGCAGAGGCAGGAGAATCATTCCAAGTTTGGAGGCCAAGCAAGACTACATGGCAAGAGTCTGTCAGAAAAGAAAACACCAACAAAGAACCTTTGATGCATTACTGTATGAAAGAACCAGCTTGAAAAGGCTACAGACAGTACGACTCCAATTATATGACATTCTGGAAAAGACAAAACTGCAGAGACAGTGAAAAAGATCTGTGGTTGCTAAGGATACAAGGAGGAGTGGGGAAGCCAGGGATGGAACTAGAACAAGCATATGAACATGCAGAGGGGCCCAAAGAGTAGTCACTGTCTGATGCTATCATAGTAGAATCACAAAATTATGTACTGTCAAATTCCAAAGAAATGAACTCAAATATGAACTATGAATTTTCATTAACAATGTATCAATAATTGGTCATCAACTGTACCAAATGCACTACATTAATACAAGATGTTATAGAAGTTGGAGTTAGGGAAAGGGGGTATGCAGAAATGCTTGTACTTACTGGTCATTTTTTTTCCTATCTGAAACTACTCTAAAGTATGACTTTTAGTAAGGAAGAAAAGGGCTAGAGAGATGGCTGGATGGTTAAGAGCACTTGCTGCTCTTACAGAGCATTTGAAATCTATTCTCAGCACCACATGTCTATAACTGTCTATAACTCTATGTCCAGGGGATTTGATGCCTTTTTCTGTCCTCCACAGGCACCAGGCATGCACACAGTGTACACACAAATATGAAGGCAAAACACTCATACATATGGTAGGGAGTGGTGACGCACACGCCCTTAATCTCAGTGGAGGCAAGTAGATCTCTGAGTTCAAGACCAGACTGGTCTACAAAGCAGGTTCCAGGACAGTCGGGGCTGTCATACAGAGAAACAGTCTTGAAAAACAAAAGAAAAAGAAAAACAAAAACAAAACAAAAAACCACTCATACACAAATAAATAAATCTTTAAAAAACAGAAAGGAGAGAATCAACTCCTACAAGTTCCCTCTGACTTTCACAAGCACACCATGCATGGTATGCGCACATTCACACACACCATAAAACATAAATAATGTAATAAAAAAATTTAAGCCAAAGGGAGGGAGTAAAAAAAATGTCCAAGTGAGGAGGGATATGGATGTAGCACAGTGCTTGCCTAACATACACAAGGCCCCAGGTTCTATCTCCAACACAAAGGAAACAAAAAATTACAAACCGAAGAGATGATTGGTTAAAGAAATGTGAGCCTTCACAGAAAAGACATTTGAGAAGTAGGCCTTGAAAAGTAACAGCATCATGAAATGGTTAATGGTCAAATACATGGACCTACAACTAAGAATGGAGACATTTCTGGGCACACAGAGTAATATGAGGAAGCTGGGAGTTGGGACAACAAAGACAGAGAGGTGTCTACACATGTTCCACACACAAATAAGAGGTATGGCAAGAGCTGCATTTGGAAGACTTTCTGGCAGTAGATAAGACACTGGGAAAGAAGTTATTTTCAGGAGGCTGGAGAAGCAACTTAGGCAATTTCCTCTGTGCCCACTTATCCCACTTCCAACTTTATCTGCAATTGCCATGAGCTGCCTCCTGCAGAGGGTTGCTCAGCATCTCTGTAGGGTACCTTCAACTCCCAAACTTTAAACAGATGTCTAGAAAGAAAATAATTATTAGCCTGTATCATAGAGGGGTATTATTACCTTAAGGTACATATTCCAATCAAAATATGAACCCCTATTGTGGCCAGATACTACTCTAAGGAACAGGGATGGAGCTCATATTAGGAGAGGAAACAGACAAGAGGCAAAATGTCAGATGATGCCTTGAGAAAACAGAGCAGAAAAGGAAGCTGCCTGAACTCTGGGTAGGCATGGAAGGTCTTCTGCATGGAGAGGAGGAAACAACCACATGGTATGAAATTTTTATAACACATCTTACATAAGAAAACAGATTTTGGAGCCACACCAAGCCTGGCCCTGGCTCTATCACACAGTGACTAAGTAACTGCTCCTAAATTACAGCTCTCTCATCTATTTCTTTTATCTTCATTTTACTAATAAAGTACTAACCTTGTTACAGTGCTATTTTATAAGAAATAAAATAATGAATATAAACACTGTACCTGGTACTTGGTACAAGACTTGAAAGTGCTCATCAGTGATTTATTATTATATCTGTGGTTTAATATGCACAGACAGTATCTTACTTCTGTATCAAAAAACTATGTTTGCTTGTTTGTTTTGACACAGGCTGGCCTCAAACTCAGATATTCACCTATCCGTGCCTCCCAAATGCTGGGATTAAGGGCATGCACTATTACACCTGGCCCTAAAAACTACACACGTTTTAGCCTAAACTTTCTGAAATAAATATGGTTTCCCTCACTAGTAATTAAGAACCACTTCCAGGATCTCCATGGATATCAGGTGGATGCTCAAGTTCCCTACATAAAATGGCTCATTTTTATAACCTTCAAAAATAACCTCTCATATAATTTAAATCTAGATTACTTAATAATCAGTACTATATAAAAGTTATCAAAATATAGTGTTATTCACAGAATAATGATAAATATAATTTTTAAATTTTTTATTTACATTTGGCTGAATCAGTGGAGTTGGAAACCACAGATAGAAAGGGTCAAACCTAATGAGTCTTCTGTTCTAGAAACAGAACACTATTTCATAAAATAACATGAAGAATCACCTCCAGCCACAAAGATACTTCTAAAAGCTGCTTTAGTTAAAATATATATATATTAGGCTAACAATTATGATATGAGATTACGTTTTATACTGTTAATTTAGTAGTTAAATCTTATTTTTAATAGAAAAAATATTACAAGATGTATATTTTAATAGGTATGAATATGCTGAATTAGGTCAACAAATAAGAAACTAGTTGGCTACAGAATTAAGTCTTGATTCACTTATAAATGGAAGAAGACAAAGCTTCCCCTTTTCCTCTTCTCAAATGACTTAATTTAGAATGAACTAAGGCAAAGATAAAACATTACTCCATTCTTCCCTAGAAAACCACATCAGTTATTAATCTGCAAATGAACTCAGATATATGACTTCTACATGATCAATGCTGTGACTTCACACTGGCAAAGACACTTCTTGGAACTGAATTATCACTAGGTTCCTAGAAAAGACTTTCCTAATGAACCACAGCAAGCCTCTACAGCAGGTACAGATGGGCCAATGTCAAATAATATAAATATTCATATAAAAATGGAGAGAGAGGGAGGGTGGAGATAATGCTTGGTCTGTTGAGAAATATTTACTAAGCGTCTCTCAAAAAAGATAAAATAAATGCTTTAGCTACTATCAAGAATTCAATTTCAATTCATTTTTTGTGCATGATGTATGCATGTGTTTGTGTTCATGTGGTTGTTAGTGCTCAAGCATTTGTGTGCATGTTTGTGGGGCCAGAGGTTGATGACAGATATATTCCTCTATGACTCTCTTTTTTTTTTTGGGGGGGGGGGGGGCCAGGGGTGTGCTCAGGGGAGAGCACCACAGACCTGGAGCTCACTGATTTGGCAAGACTAGCTGGCCAGCAAGCTCCAGCGATCCTTCTGCATATGCCTCTTCAAAGTTAAGGTTACAGTCATGTACCACCATGCCACACCCGGCTTTTCATGTAGGTATTAGAAATGTGAACTCGCCGGGCAGTGGTGGCGCACGCCTTTAATCCCAGCACTCGGGAGGCAGAGCCAGGCAGATCTCTGTGAGTTCGAGGCCAGCCTGGTCTACCAAGTGAGTTCCAGGAAAGGCGCAAAACTACACAGAGAAACCCTGTCTCGGAAAAAAAAAAAAAAAGAAATGTGAACTCAGTCCTCAATGCTTATGCAGCAGGTACTTTACCAACTGAGTCATTTCCCTAGCCCTCTGACTCAATAACTTTTTCAAGATGTCTTACATACAGGTATGTGACAAAACAAAATTACAAGAATCTGAATATATAGACTTCTGCTGAAATCATAAAGCCTAATATTTTGATTTTGAAAATAAGTTGACTTTTTAAATCTAGTAAACAGTTGACTGAGCTTCACTCTTTGAAACTGAGTTAGATGCTCAGTGTGTAAAATAAAGCAAATAAAACAAAAATAAGCAAGTAACAAACTCATAGAACCTATTAATTCAGAAAGGACCCTGAACGGTGAAAGCATCTGACCCTTCCCATGGCATATTTCTTGAGAGAGTTGGCAGCAAAACTCTACTTATTGATTCAGTCAAAAATATTTGCTGCCAGGCAGTGGTGACACACCTCTTTAATCCCAGCACTGGGAGGCGGAGGCAAAGGCAGATGGATCCGAGTTCGAGGCCAGCTTGTTCTACACAGTAAGTTCCAGGACAGCCAGGACTGTTATACAGAGAAACCTTGTCTCCAAAAAATTAAAATAAATTTGCTGAGTACAAACAATATACCATGTACTACTCTGCATGTTGGGAATGCAATGGTGACTGTACAGTCCTTATCCTCTCACAGATGGTTCCCAGAAAGACAGTTCTCCGTTCTGCTTTTCCTATGATCCAAAACCAAATCTTTCCTCTTCCAAAGGATCATGTACCTATTTGCCAAATTGTTTCCCACTCACTCAGAATACATAATGACATTAAGTACAGTTAAGAGTAAAGTTCATAGGCAGGGTACCCAACACAAAAAGCTGGCTCTGCTATGTACTAGCTAGGTGACCTTGGTCAAGTTGCTCAATTCTTCCAAGATTCAGTTTGTTCATCTGGAAAAATGGGAGATATCCTTACCTTCTAATTTTTCTAAGAATTAAATAAGTCAACATTTGTCAAGTATTTAAAATGTCTAGCTCTTAAAATCTGTTATGTAAAAATTGTTCTTTATAATGAGTTTTTGGTCACTGAAATATCCTTGCCTATCTGTTTTGATGTTAAAGCAAATTAGTGCCAGAATTTCCTACAAGTCTATTTTATTTAAACCAGTTGCCATAGCTCCTGCTTCTGCTTGTGAGGCTTGGGCTTTAGGCATGGGGAAAACCAGAAGAGGAAGAGGCAAAACTCACTAGTTCATCATTTGGCTCCAACCCTCCCATTTCTTCACCTCCAGCCTTCCTCGCAGGGAGAAAAAGCCTCTTAATCATATACTACACCTCTTTCCCCAAACCGTCTTCTATTTATGTGAATCAAGTATGCAAAATCAACGTCCATCATCTCGGTCTTAGGCTGCTTGGGCCCCACTTGCTTCTGAGCACCTACCTTGTCAACTCCAGGCCATGCTCCAACACCCAATTTGCTGTAGCAATATACCACACACTTTCAACCTCAGTCTTAAAGAACTTGTCCTCGGAATGCTCCCTCTCCACCGCTCCCACACAGCTCTCTCCTATCTATCCTTTAAGACCCACTAAATGTCTCCTCTTCTATAGCTTTCTTTTATATTTTCCATATCAATCAGGAGTAACAGCCTCTTCCATGGTTCTCCCCTAGCTCTCATTACATCACTGTTACAGCCTTATAAATCTTTTGTAAATTTTATAAATGTTAATTTTCTATGTCTGACTCTCCCACAGACACTGAACTCTAGGAAGAAGGAAGATGAAGGAAGATATTTTATTTTGGCATTTCTTGTACATAGAATAGAATCTACTTAGCAATCTTGGCTGAAGTGAAAATCTTTTTCTCAGATGTAGTTCATTCCCTTTAAGTTTCATGAACCCCCTTATCTTCAAGAAAAGTCAACTTTCAGCACATATTAACCGGTGTAGCAAATTTTTATTTTCATTTCATAGAAACACTTAATGATACCAGCTATTTCTTTCATTCCAATTCAAATTTCTCATATGGAATATACTAGAACTCAATTCCACTTCCACAAAATCTTGTTCAATCAAAAGATGCAAATCTACTGCCATTATATTTATTTTTGCAGTGCTAGAGATGGAACTTGGGGCCTTGTGCATGTTAAGCAAATACTTTACCACTGAGCTCCACCCTCAGCCCCCTTTGTCAAGTTTAAACTCACTGGGTAGACTCACTGGGTAGGGGTAGCAGTGAATTCAATGCAACACGTACTTTTTCATTTTGTCTGTTCACACAAGCGCAGGTAGCTACAGTTATAAACTATTCAAGTTGGCTTCACTGGTTGTGCAAGAGTTTGTAGATTCTGCTCTTAATACATTCACCAAACTGCCCACCAGTAGGATAATCACTAAACACAAATAATAGTGATACTGTTCTAAAATTCTCCAGAAATTCCCAGCTTTCCTCACAGGACAGGGAGTTCTTCAGTTTCTTCACCTAACCCACCAATGTTCCCTCCGGGCCTCTCTGCAGTTGTTTCACAGAGCTGAGCAACAGTTGGCCACTGCTCTTCAACATACCCTAGAACCAAGATTTTCATTATCTCGTTGCTCCTATCAGATTAAATTAGCTCAAGTCATAGTTCCTCCTAAGTTTTCTCTATTCTTAATTTTAATTTCTCATAGAAACACCTTGTAAATTTTCTACAATGAATTTAAATTCAACATATGTGAACCTATGCCAACCTATGTGAAAAGACATAAAGAAAAAAGCTCAATACAGCATCTTGGTTACCTGAAAATAGACAAATCTGTGGAGAAATAAACATAGCTCATATTACATAACCTATGACCTACACTGACAGAGACAGAGGTTGAGGGTGGGTCACAATAGAGCAATGGATCATAGGCAAAACAGTACCTTCATTGTCAAAGCTATATAAATATAAATATAAATGGCTCTGACTAGGACCTAAGAGTCTAGTAAAGTGCTGTTTGAAAATACTTCTCAAATCTTCTTTCCTTTAAACAAAAATTTTATGTAGGTATCCAAGAGGTAACAGAAGAGTTGCTCTGCTGGGACTGGGTTAGAATTAACCTCACTCCCACCCCCAATCTGTGCCAATTCTGCAGAACTGGGACAGCCCAGCAACCAAAGCTAAAAGTGCTTTTCCCGTCTCACTCTGGTGTTTTATTTTGGTTTGGTTTGGTTTGAAACAGGGTCCTTCTGTGTGAACCTACCTGCCTGTCCTAGAACTCACTACGTACACCAGCCTGGCCTCCAACTAACAGAGATCTGTCTCTCTCTCTCTAGAATGCCGGGATTAAGGATGACCAGCTTTGGTGTTTTATTTTTGTGTGCAGTCAAATATACATTTGTACAGGGAGCATATGAGTCAGAGGATAAGCTTGAGTACAGGTCCTTGGGTACCTTCCACATTTTGTTTGAGGCAGGGGTCTCTAATTGCCATGGAACTTTGCCAAGCAGGGTAAGCTAACTAGCTAGCAAGCAAGTTGGCTTCTGGGCATTCAAACTCAGGTCCTCACATTCGTGAGGCAAGTGCTTTATCAACTGAGCCATCTCTCCAGACCACAACTCCTATTTTGTTTTGCTTTTGGTGTATGTACATTCATGTATAAACATGTGGACGCCTAGAGGCCAGAGAATGACACTGCGTGTTTTTCTCAACTGCTCTCCACCTTATTTTTTGAGACAGGGTCTCTTACTGAACTTACAGATTCAGTTAAATTGGCTGGCTAGCTAGGCCCCCAGGTATCCTTCTGTCTCCTCACCACTGAGATTACAGGTCTGAACTATAGTACCTGTTTTGTTTGTTTTATTTTGTTGACAGAGGGTCTCACTTATATAGTCTTGGTGGATCTGAAACTCATTATGTAGACTAGGCTGGCCTCCAACTCACAGAGATCTGCCTACCTGTGCTTCCCGACCACGTAACTGACTTTTTAAAAAACCACAAGTACTAGAGAAAAAAAATTGGGGAAGAGGGCAAAAATAAGAGTAGGAAAAGCAACGAAAAATAAAATCTTTCAGATAAGAAAGATGACGATGATGCCTCAAATTGGAGGTAACAGATTCAGAATGAATTCTGGAATCTAGTTTAATCCCTATGTTGTTTTCAAATATAATTTACTTATAAAATTATAAACAACACAAGATATAATCAGGTTTGATATCTATCAAGACCCAGAACATTTCCATTGCTCCAGAACAGTGATTCTCAACCTGTAGGTCGAGACCCTTTGGGTCCAATTACTCTTTGGGGGGATATCAGATATCCTGGCACAGATATTTACATTATGATTCATAGCTGTTGCAAAATTATAGTTACAAAGTAGCAACAAATTAACTTATGGTTGGTGGTCACCACATGAACTGATTTAAAGGAAATCAGCATTAGGAAAGTAGAGAACCAATACTCTAGAAACTTATGTCCCCCTCCTAGTCAATTCTCATCCACCCAGAGGGCAAAAAATTAAAGCCAGACACTAAGGCAAAGACCTGTAATCCCAGTATTTGGAAAGAGGAAGCAGAAAGATCAGAAGTTCAAGGCCACCCTCAGCTACATAACAAGTTTGAGACCAGCTTGGGCTACATGAGACCTGCCTATGAAAAAAAAACAAAAACAAAGTATTATCAATCCTGTTCCTGGTATCACAGGTTAGTTTTGGCTTATAAATAAGATGATCCATTTTCTAACTTTTCACTTGGCATATCTGTTAACTTATCTTTATTACAGTGATTCTTTTTGTTGTTGAGCCGTCTTCCATTATATGCATGTACTAGTTTGTTTATCTTGCCAATAGACAGACATCTTGACTATTTCTGGGGTATGATTAGTATAAGAATAACTGCTATAAGCATTCCTGCATATGGCTTAGTTGTGGAAAATTTTGTTTCTTCTGAATAAATACATAAAAATGAAACTGCTTGGTCACAAAATATGTATGTCCAACTTTCTAAGAATTTCTTAAGTTTCCCAAAGTGGCTACATCATTTTACACACCCACCAACAGTGTACCAAACTCCTAGATATACTGTTTGAGAAACTCTACCTATGCTACAACCAAACTAGCATTCTTTTAGCTCTCCAAATACACTTCTACTATTTTAAGAAATCTGCAGATGTACACCAAGAACACTTTCTCTTCTTATTCCACTTTCTATACTGCTTTTTTTCTGGTATTTATTCACTCCACAAATATGAAAGAAGAGAAAAAGCTAGGCTAGTCAGTGTTCTGGATGGATGAAATAGCATCTTCAAGGAACTGAAAAGTAAATGTAGCTGGAAACCAGCAAAAGCATCAAGATAAGCAGTCTGGAGCCAAGCAGAAGTGGTCTGTTTTCTCTACAGGGTGCTATGGGAAACCACTAAAATATTCTAATTAGGAAAGAGAGGTGACTCTTATGCTCTGGGCAAGGTAGGATAGAGGCAGGTGTGAGTAGAAATAGAAGACCACGTTAAAAGGCCACCAGTGTTCCACTGAGTATGAGTATGGCACTGCGGGTAGTGGGAACAGGATGAAAGAAGTGTCATTACAGGAGTTATATTACAGAGCTGCAGAGATGACTCCACAGCTGAGAGCACTGGCTGCTCTTCCAGGGAACCTGAGTTAGATTCCCAGTACCCACAGGGCAGCTCACAATCATCTGGAACTCACTGCAGGCAAACTGACACCCTCTTCTGGCCTCAAGCACCAGGCACAAGTGGTGCACAGACATACATGCAGGAAAAACACCCATATACATAAAATTAAAAACAATTTTTAAAAAGAAAGTTATATTATGGAAATAGTATTGACAGTAACTAGGGGATAAGACTGTTGCCTTTTAACGTGGTCTTATAATTAAAACCCAGAGCCAAAACAAAAACAAAACAAAAAAACCCAGAGCCAGGTATCAGAGTGAAAACTGAAAGATCAGAGAAGCAGAGCAAGCCACAGCCACCACCTCTTACCTCACACCAACTCCTCAGCCTGAAAGAGCAAGACTTCCTGTCTCCTCCTGTCTTATATTCCTTTCTCTGTCCAGCCATATTACTTCCTGTCTCAACCTTCCTAGAGCTGGAATTAAAGGTGTGTGCCACTACTGCCTTGCTGTTTCTCTTTTAGACTGGATTAATCTCGTGTAGCAGCCCAGCGTGGCCTTGATCCAGATGGATCTCTGCCTCCCAAGTGGTAGGATTAAAGGTGGGTGCCACCACTGCCTGACCTCTATGTTTAATCTAGTGGCTGGCTCTGTCCTCTCATCTTCTGGCAAATTTTATTAGAGTACAACAAAATATCACCACGTAAGACTGTGACTTAGGAGACTGGAAAAGTAGTGATGCTATTGGGGGAAAGGGAGACCTGTGGAAATGTTAATACTAATATGAAAGTGGAATGATTATGTCTTTTTGTTTTTGTGCACTGTGAAGTCAGTGTGGATAGGGACTAGTCAGAAGAACTGAAGGGAGATCATTTGTGGTGCCCTGTAAAGGCTTCAAGAAAGAAAAATGGGCCAGGCGGTGGTGGCGCACGCCTTTAATCCCAGCACTCAGGAGGCAGAGCCAGGCGGATCTCTGTGAGTTCGAGGCCAGCCTGGGCTACCAAGTGAGTTCCAGGAAAGGCGCAAAGCTACACAGAGAAACCCTGTCTCGAAAGAAAAAAAAAAAAAAAAAGAAAAAAAAAAAAAGAAAAATGTCTGTTTCTAACTGTCCTAATAAAAACTGCAGAGACCTAAGTGTGGTAGATTATGCCTAGCACTCAGGCGAATCATTAAGTTCATGGACAGCCTGGGCTACAAGAGTGAGACCCTGTTTCCAAAAAAAAAAAAGGGTAGATGTCCTATTTCAGAAAATATCCTTTGGTATGTTTATATTTAAGGCTTCACATTAAGGTGGTAAACACTAGTGGCTTCTGTATGTCTGGTATTGCTTCAAACAGAGGGTCCCAAGTGACTGCGTGGAAGTGGGGTAGAAAAATGGTAAGAGAAGCAAGGGCAGCTATCAGAGGCTCTGACAAGGAATGACACAGTACATATCAGACAGGCTTTGTTGTCAAAGCTAGGAAGTTCATCTTCTTTCTCAGCTAACTGGTGTCTAGCCTGCATTTTGCTTCCCTTTTATCTATGATTACAGAATTTTTGTTTGTTTGCTTTTTTTCCTAGAGAAGTTTCTCTATATTACAGTTCTGGCTGTCCTAGAACTCGCTCTTAAGACCAGGCTGGCCCTGAACTCACAGAGATCTACCTGCCTCTGCCTCCCGAGTGCTGGGATTAAAGGCATGCACCACCATTGCCTAGCTGAATACAGAATTTTAAAGCCTGAAAAAAAAAAAAAAAACCAGAAAAACGAAGCAGCAGAAGAGATGGCTCAGCAAAGAATGCTTGCTGCTCTTCCCTGGGACCTGAGTTGGGTCCTCAACACCTACATCAGGCAATTGTAACTCCACCTGTAACTCCAGCTCTAAGGGATCCAGCACCCTCTTCTAGCCTCCACAGACACCCACACCCACATATACAAATAAATAATACAATCTTTTAAAAAAAGAAAAAAAACTAGTTTAACCCTTTGACTTTATAGCTCAGGAAAAAGTGAAAGAATGGTGACTTTACACTGATACAGTCAAAGGTGGGGCCTGGCTCTTTGCCAGTCAGGCAAAGTGCTTGCCATGCAAGCCTAAGTACCTGATCTGATCCCCAGTACCCACATAAAAGCTGGGCACACAGCTGTGCCCCACCCAGACATGCGCATGCGCACCTGCATACACATACATACATATACACAAACATCTTAAATGTACTCTAATTTAAAAAAAAAAATCACCAGGGTGTGATGGGGTATGCACACCTTTAATCCCAGCACCTATGAGGCAGAGGCAGGTGAATTTTTGTGAGTTCTGGCAGCATGGTCTATGAAGAGAGTTCTAAAACTGCCAGGGCTACAAAGAGAAACCTGGTCTACAAACAAAATCCATGCAGTCCCAATCTTAAGAAACTAAGAAAGAAACATAATATAAAGCTGTAGATAAAGACTGTTACTATTACTTTTCACAAAGATGAACCGTGTTGGTGCCTTAGGCCCCCAGTGGCTTCTCATTCTGATGATGTCTCGGTCCACAATATAAAATATGGAGATATGTTTATCATCAATTGTCCAGTTAAAATTCAGCCTTTTAGATGTGAGTATAACTTTTGATGTGTGGCTAAAATTGGGCTCTACAATCCAAGTGTTAAGGTTCCAGCAGTACTGAGTTCTTTAGCTCAGTTACTGGACACTTCAGTTATGGGACAGCCCTGGTTTCACTTCTATGATCAAAAGTATGAACCACTACTTTGGAAGCCAGAAAAATATTCACTGTGCCTGATAACAGTAGGGATTCTTATTAAGTTCAGTGGCACATACCTGATCCTAGCACTTGGGATGTGGAAGCAGGAGGAACAGGGGTTCAGGGTCAGCCTCAACTCAATAGTGAGGATGAGCCAGTGTGGGATACATAGGAAGAAAAAGAGAGAAAAAAAAACAACCAAAAAACAAAAAACACAGGGCCTCTTGAGAAGAGCAGGGGTAGTACCAAGTATAACTGATTGCTACTGGGGCTGGCCAGATAAAATTCTGTGTGTTGTTTTTTAAGTGACGGAAAAAGCACATTTGTTGTAGAAAGCAGATATTTAATGGTGGTAGCAGATTATGAGAAGAGCACAATACTTCCTAGAAGTGGCTTTGGGTACTTTTTCCAGAGGTTCAAGGCCAAAGTAAATTATTTAACATTACTTTTACTTGCCCTACAGATTAATCTGACTGCCCAGCCTACAGAATGTCTACAGATCAGGGACCACCTTTAAAGCCACTCCACATCACCATCATGTTGAGCTTTCTTTCTTCTATGTAACTCAAGCTGGCCTTAAACTCACAACCCTGCTTCTGCCTCATGAGTTCCAGGACCATAGGCAGGCATCGCCATATCCACCTATCTATTTTTATTCTCTTTGTAGCTATTACCAAATGACATTCTTACTTATTTAGTTTACATTCTGTTTACAGAGTGGCTCCTTCTCTATCTGGCCCCACCACTGTATCTCCCATGCTTTAGATATTATTGCAAATTACATGACCTATGCAGTATCTTAATCAACATTAGGGATGTAATATTCAAACAAAAAAAACATCTTCCTATCATGCTGATTCATAGTCAAGTGTCCAAAGCCTTACAACAAACAGGGATACAACAGCTTACAACAGGGATAGTTTCCTATTGTAAGCTAGTATATTCTCATTCTTTTTCGTTTTTGTTGTTTTTGAAACAGGGTCTCCCATAGCTTCGGCCAGCCAAGAACACTATGTAGACCAGGCTAACTTCGAAGTCAGAGACCTGCCTAGCTCTATGAGTGCTGGGACTGAAAGCATATACTGCTACACCCAGCCCTATGTTTCTATTTGTTTTTCTTGACAGGGTTTCTCTGTGTAATCCTGGCTGTCTTAAAACTCAGACTGTAGACCAGGCTGGCCTCAAACTCAGAGATCTCCATGCCTCTTCCTTCTAGAGTGCTGGGATTAAAGATGTGCACCACCACCGCCTGGCCCTATGTTCTTAAATCCACATAAAGAGCCACCAGCTGAGGCCACAGTTATACCAACAATGTGTTATGTAGCACATCTTCCTGCTGGTCCTGTGTATTTACTGCAAAGCAAGCATGGCCCTAATATAGGAAACTGAACTTTGTCATCAGGAGAATCTTTTCACCAAACTATGGGTTTCATGGTCACAAGATTCTGGACAGGATTAGGGATGTAGCTCAGTGGCAGAGGTACCTGCCTAGCTAGCACAAATTAGGCTCTAGTCTCAATCTCCAGAAGACTTTCAAGGGCCTAAAACTAAAACTACCCCCAAGAGGACATACTGCTTAAGGAATACGGGTGAAAGTGCTATTTTGCATAAATGTATGTCGTCTCACTTGTACAAAGTGAAAGCAATCACGATTCCTGTACACCTTAAACCAGTAGCACAGACAAGAAAGACAACCTTTTATGTTTTGTATTTCTTTTTCAGCTGATGTTTCCAGCTCAAGAGAGAATGGCAGAACTAGGCATGAAAGGGAAACCTCTTACAGATTAACTCTTAGGCATACCAGCAATGTTGGTCAAGCTTGGGCAAACTGAAAAGTTCAGAAAATTTTCAAGGGTCATAAAAAACACTTTTCTATATTTCACCCTAGTCCAGATTTCATATTCAGCATAGTTTTTATTTGTGTGTGTGTGTGTGTGTGTGTGTGTGTGTGTGTGTGTGTAAAAGAGCCAATAGGGTGGAATGACAGCAGGAAGACAGGTAGGGCCACACCTACCACTATCTGATGTGCACCTCAAGCAGTTGAGTTAGTTATACTCAAGCCCCACCTCTCACTAGCTCTGAGGAAAAGGATGATAAACAACTCTCCGGTCTACTGGGTAGACATTTTAAGACAGTTTAAAATTCCTTGGCCAGAGTTTAAAGATTTTGTTTTTAATGCAATCCTTTCCTATCTCTAAGAGAAAGTAAAACTTAATAAAATCCCAGTTCTAACTTCTTGGTCAAAGTAGATGTGACCATTCCAACTATATACCACTTCATTTTCATGGAAAATATTTTAACAACAAAAAGGAAAATCTCCTAATATCTTACCAGTGTAAGGTCTTCTCTTTCACACACACACACACACACACACACACACACACACACACATCACCTCGCTAAAGTTTTATAGTAATTTTTCTTCATAAGTTATAAAACAGGCATAATTAATATACACTTGAGTGTGATAGGTGCTTCCAATCTGAGTAGCTAGAACTTTTACAAATCATACATTGAACACAAGGTCATAATTCAAACCCTAACAGAATTGTTTATTTTCAAAAATTTCAAATAATTCATCTGTGTAGTCATAAGTGTCTCCTTATATGATAGGCTTGATGTTAATATACAAGAAAGAAAACCTCTATTAACACATATACAAGATTGACATTATGAGCCCATTCCCCCATCCATGCTAAGACCATTTTCAAACTGTGCAGACAAAATAAAAAGGTGATCTAAGAAAGACACAGTGAACTGGGTGTGGTGCACACACCTATATAATCCCAGGTGAATATAATCTGGAAGCAGAAGGATCACTGAAAGTTCAAGGCCAGTCAGGATTAAATTGCAAAAATTAATAAATAAATAAAATTTTTAAGAGGCACGAGACACCATATTAAGCATATGTCCTTCAAATATTACAATACTAAAAGTCTAGGATGTGCTCACTTCGGCAGCACATATACTAAAATTGGAACGATACTAAAAGTCTAGACAAACGAGCAAAATCTGAAGCTGGTCTAGAAGAACTTACCATGAAAAAAACATACGGCCCATGGCCCTCACACACAGAAAAATCAGAACTGGGGTTCTTCATTATCTGCCAGGAAGCATCCCGCTACCATTAAGGAATAAACAGGGGATGCAAATAACTAACTACTGCATCCTGAGGTGGATGTTAATTCTCCTAGCCTACTACCTCACATCATGAAATTCTTCATCCCTACTAGAAGATGGAAATTGAAATTTCAAGTTAGCCAAGTGCCTAAAAGAACTTGAAATAGCATCCCTTCCCAACATGGAAAGGACTTCCAACAAAAACAGATCCAATCATCTTATTCACATTTCCCAAGTAGCCAGTGCCCAAAATCTTTTTTCTGAAAACTCTTCCACAAAGAAAGAATATAATAATATTCACTCACCATGGGCTAGACTGCTATTAATAGTGTGCATTTTCTCTTCAGAAGCACATTAAACCACTGGAGATTTGAGGGAAAACTACCAGGACCAAGTTACTTTTCAATCCAGTAAAGTCACATCTTGCATTTTTTTTTTTCCAAAAAAGTTGCTATGGTCAAAATGAGAGCACGAAACAGGAGTGGGAGAACCACCAAGCCAAACTCAAACAAACCTTCGAAATGTCTGGCCTGCAAGGGAGTCTTTAACAGAAGTGTAATTGAGGCACTGAGAGGGTAGGGAACTTGCCCAGGGCTACAGTTTATTTGGTGGCCAAGCTGGAAGTGCATTCCTGGCCTCCTAGACTGGAATTTAGTAGTTTCCCCAGCCGCCAAGGCTACTCCGTGTAAAACGTTTTCTAAAACTCTTCACTAAGGCTGTTAGCATAAGGGTCCAATTATCATTCAAAGATCAGCCTGTTAGATAATAGCTCAAAAATTCCATCCATTTTACAGCATTTACCAGAGTCATCTAATCTCTGGGAGAACGCAGAGGGGAGGAATCCCTAATTCTGATTCGACCCCAAAGGGGTCTGATACAGACAGGCAAGCGACGCTGGTGCCCGCACCCACAAACCGTGGAGAAAGCCTCAGCACCACTCGCCCCAACACTAAATTCCACTCCCATCTCGGCGCACTCAAGACACTCCACCTCCCGCCGCAGGCCGGATAGCCAACTCTCCTTTAAACCACCACTTTCCCGAGAAAATCGGGAAGAGACCCAGAGTCTCGCCTTCCCATGCCCCTAGCCCCCAGATAAAGAGCTCCTTCGCGGACTCGGCGGGACCCCACGCCCTGCCTTGCTCACCACGGCGGGGGAGGGGAGAGCGCCCCACACAGGAAGTGCATCCTGCGCCCCGAGCTCGCGCCCCGCCGCCGGGTACCTGCCCCGGGCCCCCGAGCCGCCTGCAGGCGACAGGCAGCCGCATCCACATGGCCTCAGGTGTCGGCGCGGCCCCTCCCCGGCCCGCTCCAAGCCCGGCCCTCCACCGCGCCTGCCTCGCCTCCAGCCCGCAGCCAAGAGGCCAGCAACGCCGGTCCCCGCGGGGCTGCCAGGAGCGCGGACCCCTCTGCAACCCCAGGCCGCAACGAGCAGGTATCTCCGCCCGCAGCCCGAGCACTCCCGGCCCCCTTCAAGCCTGGACGCCGGGCCGGGCCGTTGAGCCCCCCTCAGCAGCCCACGCTGGTCCCCTCAGCCCCCTCGGCGACTCCCGAGGCTCAGCACTCGCAGGGCGGGCCGGGCCACGACCTGTGCTCCCTGCCGCCAGGGCGCGCAGCGCGGCCCGGTCCCGGCTCCTCAGGCCGTCCCTTTCCTCAGGCCGGGCGGCGGTTACCTGCAGGAGCCCCCCGGCCCGTCCCTCAGCCTCCGCCGGCGCTGGGAGGGGAGGGGGCGGCGGCGCGGCGCGGGGTGGGGGTGGGGGCGCCTCCACCGCCTCCAGCTCGGACGCCCAGGCCGACGGCGGGGCGGGCCGGGGCCGCGGCCCCTAGAGGCTCGCTCCGGCCCGCGCGCTCGCTCGATTACTCCCCGCTCCGGCGCGCCTCAGGGAGGGCTCCCCCGGCTGAGGCCGTGGCCGCCTCGCAGGGGCCGAAGGCGGCTCGGCTCCGGGTTTTTTCTCTCCATTCTCCCAACACACAGGAAATAACAGAGCGTCAGGTGACGGCGCGCAGCCAATGAGGCGGCTCCGGGCCCCGGCGCGCGGGCGGGCGGGAGGGCGCGCGGCGGGGGCGGGGCGCGCGGCGGGGGCGGGGCCGGGGGCGGGGCGGCGCGCGTGCCCACCCGCGTGCGGCAGCGTCGGGAGGCGCAGCGTGGAGACCCCGCCGGGCGGCCGGGGGACCAAGCACCCAGCGCTACCTCCAGCCCTGCGCTTGAGGCTACATTGCCGGGGACCCTCAAGACAACTTTCTGGGGGAGTTGGTGGCCCAGAACCTTCCACTGGGATTTCTGGAGTTCTCCCCGAGCCTCTAAAGCCGGAGTCGCGCCTTTGGCAGGCGGAGAAGCCCGTGGCAATCAATTTATGTCGTTAGTTGAGCGGTCGTCAGGATAGATAGCTCCTGCTTTGCTAATGTCCACCAGGCCCAGCGGGTCACACCAGACCGGCCTGCTGTCTCTGCCCATGGTACCTAGTGGGTGTTCCTGAATGAACAACTTAGCTGAGACTCAGTGCCCTCCATTATAAAAAGAAGGAAGCCAACCTACCTCACATTTAAAATAGAGACTTCCATGCCAGTCGTGGGCACTGAGATTCTGCACCCCTGGATGGCGGGACCAGGACTACAATTAAGAGATTGCCAGGGCCATGATCAGGTCCTAACCAGCCTCCCCTTGTACCCCTGATGTTTACAGCGCAAAGGGCTAAATTTCTTTTTCCTCAAGAAATCTCATGTAGAACCACCGTCTCGTAGATGGTAGTACCATGTGCTCACCCGGTTATGCAAAGTGAAGTCAGTAAGGATAGGATGAGTTTGGAGTATTTACATTCAGCTTCTGGCAAACCAGTGACCTCTTCCACTTGGGACCTTCCAAGAGGAAGGAGGAGACTTTGGATGAAGTGTCCCTAAAACTACTGATTCTAATGTTGGGGGAGTATGTGGCTTCTCCTCCTAAAGCAACCCAAGCTAAGAGTAAACTGGGATCCCAAACGTGCTTTGGGTTTAGAAGATGGAGGCTGACAGGAGTCAGTTGTGGTCTGGAGACCAGATTTCATATGTCTGGGGTCTGCAGCTCTCTGAGGCCTGACTTACCCTTTCACCTTTCATTCTACCTAGCTAGAGCCGTTAATGCTTTCACTTGGCTCAGGCCACCCACAGAGGGTCTGGGGATCCCAGGCAGGGCCTGAGTGGTTCTGGGGCCCCTGGCAGGAGAATGTGGTAAAAGCAATGATTTCTCCTGGCTTCTGTCCCATCTCACCAAGTGGGGGATGATTTGGATGCAGGTCGGGACTATTCCTGGGGATTTCATTCCCCCACACCTCTTGCAAGCCAGGCGAAGTGCCAAGCCCTTCCGGACCAGGGCTGAATAGGCCACCAGGCCCTGCCCTCTGGCTGTTCCCATTGTTCTAACTGTGAGTTTCATTTTCAAATTCTCAGGCACTAAAGCTTTTAAGAGACCAAAGCCTGGCTTCAGCTCATATCAGGACTGCAGAAAGGTGGGAGGGACTCTGAACAGACCCAAAGTTTTCTGTACAAAAAAACTGGAGACTATAGATATCTGTCTTGGAGACTAGATGTTGAGGGCATCCCCAGCTTCTTGAGCAATGCATGAAGAAAAGGGGCACCCATTTCCTCACACTCCTGCCACCATGCTCCCTTCTTCCTAGGTTTCACTTTGTCTCAAGGGGACAAAGGAGCAGGAACAAAAAAGAACAGCTCTAACTAGGAAAAGAATGCAGAGATATGCTGGGCCCAGTTCCCGCCTCCTTTCCTAAGGTGACCTCCTCCCTACTTTTGCAGCCCCTAACAGAATACTGTGCAGGTGACCACTACATGGAAACTTGCCCCTTTCTATAAGCAGGTCTACTGGGGCCCTTTTAGTCCCTGGTGACCTACCATGTTCCTCTGCAGTATCACATGGAGAGAAAACGTTCACTGGGATCATGACCAGCAGACAGATATTAGTACTCCTGTGCCGCGTGTGGCCGTGGACAATAGGTCATTTCACCTGAGTTCCAGACCGGAGCCCCTCATGTTCCCTCGTTTACAGGTACTGTGGGGACCTAAAGATAGCTGCATAAAGAATTCTTACAGTACCAGACACTGTTAAATCTAGCTACACCGCAAGGCACACCTGTATTCCCAGCAGTCAAGAGGCTGAAATAAGAGAACCACTGTAAATTTGAGGCCACGCCACTACAACTGAGCAGATGAAGCTCAGATAAATTCATTTACTGCCCAAAGTCCTACTACTCAAAACTCCACAAGGGGGAGTTATTTTAAGACGGAGTATCACTATGTAGCCCAGGCTGGCCTCAAGGCACACCTGTATTCCCAGCAGTCAAGAGGCTGAAATAAGAGAACCACTGTAAATTTGAGGCCACACCACTACAACTGAGCAGATGTGTGTGGAGTGCCTCTGGAGTGCCGGGATCACAGCCCTGACAGTACTACCCAGCTTGCCCCAACCTTTTGTATCCTTCATCTCAAATGTATCCACCTTGGTTTTTCCTTCTCCACTTTGTGGTCTTTTAAGGAAAGCAGAGGAAATGAACTGTTCCTTTTTCCACATCTCTCCTAACGCAGTCCACTTCAAAATACTTATTGAACAGAATCACTGTGTATCAATTCCAGAGGCAAAATTAATCCTTTCTCGCCTTCTCTGGCTCAGAGATGGCTTTTGGAAACCCCGTGTCACCCCTTTTATTACAAACTCCTCAGCCCTCCTCCAGGAACCTGGGCCACTCTGGGATTACAAATGGAGCCTTCTGCCTCTAGGTCACTGATTCTGCTACCATCTGTCAGCACGGATTGATTGAGGAGACTGGCCCTGCTCGGCAGATCGGTGACTTGTGAGAGCTGAGCCAGGGTGTGTGTCTGCCTTCAGCTGCAGGCTAGCGTCCTTCCCAGCACTGGATGGCTTTCTTGAGCACTCAGACAGCCCTTCCCTCTATCCATCAACAGGCCCCTACTCTCCTTTCTCTTTGGAGGGCCCACGTGCTAGCAACTCTAACACACCAAGAGGGAAGCCTGGAATCCTTGCTCGTAAGCCTGCGGCCTCACCTCTAGACTTCCAGGAGATAGCTCAGAGTCTGTGGTTACAGAAGGGGAAACTCCCCCAGCAGCAGGTGCCTGTCCCAGGCCAGGTAGCTTCCGCAGGCAGAGGCTGGAGATACTGCCCATGCGCAGGCACAGCTTGCCTTGGGCACACCCTCATAGAAGCGCCTGGAGTCTTTGAGGCTCTCAGTCATGAACAGTTCTTTCTCAGGCAAGGTGAAGGAAGACTATAAAGCTGGGGGTGGGGATGACCAAAACTGTAGGCGGAAGGAACTAGGGCCGCCGCTGTGCACAAGAGACCTCTGCCCAGAGCAGTAGAAAGCGATGAGACTAGGTAGAGACCCTGCAGGGCCTTGTGTCTTGTGAAGGGTTCAACATGTCTGTTACAGTCTCATAGCATCATCTGCTCACCAGCTTGCCCCTCCCCTCTGCCCTCCAAGATCAAAGTTACGGTTCCCACTGGTCCCACCGGGCTGTTCGTATGTCTGTATTTGTTGCTGGACATTTCCACCTCCCTTTGGTGTCCGGCACCCTATGCAAAAAAAAGGCAACATGTCCACAAAAATTACATATCAATTATTATGAGACAGCCCAGAGAATACCAGATACTGGGCAGACTTCCTTTTATCACCCTAACTAATGTTTAAAACAACCTGATGAGGTTGATAATGATGCCATACCCCACTTTACAAGTGCTGCCGCTGAGATGTAGGGGAATTTCAGGAATTTGTCCTAAGTCATTCAGCTTGAAAGAGGCAGAGCCTAGGTCCTAGGCCCCCAGAGACTGTACTTCTAACCATCCAGCTTCCTAGTGCTCAGTGACGACTAGAAAGAGGGGCTGGCAGGTCCAGTCTCCAGGTGACCAGAGAAAGACAGCACAGAGTACAAAGGACTCAGCAGCAGCTTCTCCCCAGGGTTATGCTGAGGCCCTGGAGACAGTCTGGGGAACTCATGCCTAGGAGCATTCATTTTCCTGAACAAAGAGGACCCTGAAATCAGGTGCTAGGAGACAGACATTAGCTTTCCACCCAGCTTGAAATTCACTGAACCTGTGGGCTGGACTCTTCCTGGGCAGCCACTAGCATGGCAATACCAACCCAGGTCACAAAAATGGGGACTGGTCTGGTCTCACCAGCGGGTATTCTTCAGCAAATATCTAATGACTTGGAGTCTCAACTTCTTTATCTATGAATTGGGATTTGGGCCATGGGGAGCCAATGTTCTTCCTGCCTCCTGGGAATGGGGTCCCTTCCCTGGCTGATGTTTCACACTCCTCACTACAAGCCTGTGAGGCACCAATCACCACCTTCACGATACTGAGCAGAAAATAAGCACACAGAGAGGTGAGTGAGTGACTAGTTCCAAGTCAGGCAGCCAGCAGAAAGCAGATCTGGGACTGGTAGCCAGCCCTCTGGCTGGAGAGCTTCGCTAAGTCACTCAGAGTGCTACAGAGTTAAAGATGAATGATCTGACTGTAGTACTAGCGGAGGCATATTCTAAGCACCAGCTCACTGAATCCCCACAGCAAATCTAGGAAGCGGGTAGTGTTCTTCCTTTTGCAGGTAAGGAAACCGAGGCACAGCAGTTAGGCGGGTCGAGCTAAAACACCGACCCAGGCGAGTGGGGCTGCCAAGTCCCTGCATCGCTTCATCATGCGGTAACAATGGGAGGTTCCTTTCCATCGGGATTATTTCTGCTTGAAAGCTCAAGACTTTTAGCCACATCATTGTCTGGGCGCCACAGGAAGGCACTGCCACATGCTGAGGCATGCTGGGAAAAGACTTTGTTCCATCCTGTTTTGTTGACATGCTCTTCATTTTTAAGCCTGAAACCCAAGTTTCCTGCTAAGAATGCAAACGGAGGAGAAAAATGCAGCCATGATAACGGCCACTGCTTCCTGAGCCACACTGTTTCTGGGGCTTGTGACTCGATGTGTCAGTTACTGTATGTGTAACCTCGGCCTTCACGAGGCCAGAGCAGCACCCCAGTTCGTTGCTAGAGAGGCCCAAAGGTGCTCGGCTACTAAGTGGTGGACCCAGAGGCTGCCCTCAAGTCCTTCCCCTCCAGCTCCCACTCTTGACCACAGTGGCTGCCGTGTAAGAGGACCCCAGGGCTTTGGCACTGGACATAATGGCGGCCATGTTCCTGCTCATATCCCACCTCGGGCTGGTCTCACCGTGTTGTACTAGGATCCGGGCGTAGGGGTGCAGAGTTAGGTGCTGCCTTCTCAACGAGGATGGCTCAGAAATGGAGACGCCGATGTTCCCCTCCCTGTGACTTGGGCATGGCTGCCCTGCCACCAGAAAAAGACACTGTGTGAGAAGCCTCACTGCTGCCCTGCTTCCCCCCCCCCGCCCATAGCTCTTGAGGACAGCTGCCAGAGCACATGTGGAATGCCCTGGGAACAGACAGCAGTCGGAGCCGCGAGTTCTCCAACTCACAGTCAGTCCTTGACGCCAGCCTCTTTGTCGTGAGGCACTTCCATCCCCACCACCAACTAACTGCAGGCCCACGACGAGTGCTCTGCCCTGGCCTGACCGTGTGCAGTGGCTGCCCAGTGGCCTCTGCAGGCCCACTCTCCTGGATACAAAGCCCTCTCTTGGCTTAGCTCACATTGCCAACCTCCGCTCCCTTGTTTCATGGTCTCGGCCAAACCAAACAAGTTGTGTCCCCGTCCTGTGCTGGCCTATTCCCAGAGGCAGAGGCGCCTGCTCCTCTTGCTTCGAAGAGACTGAAATTACACCTTGAGTCAAATGCTGCCTCCTTCACAAAGCTCTACCTTAACTGTTCATTCATTCACTCACTCAACACTGATAGAGTCTGTATCATATGCCGAGCATTAAATAAAGGGTCCTTGTCACGATGTTGGTGGTCCCATGGGGCTTCTTCATGCTGAGGCCGGATGGGTTCCAGGGGGAGATGCTGCTTGGGCAAAGGCCCTGAGGCAGGAGGAAGCAAAGAGAGCAAAAAGGGGAAGGAGGCAGTACTGTGCAAGTCCCAGGAGAAAGTGGCGGTGCAGCTGCAGGAAGGTGCAGGTCACAGGCTTTGGGACTTTATCCCAAGGTAAAAGGAGGAGTCACAGATTCTTAGCAGAAGGCATTGGCTAGTGCTTACCTCTAATCCACCTTTATAGTTGCCCTGTGGCTGAGCCTCTTCTTAGAAGCCGAAGCCCTGTTTAAACATTTCCATCCCTGTCTCTGATCTTTGGGGGTAATATTTCACATCCTTTCTCCTGGGCTGAGCTCAAGGGCAATATTGACTTCTGATCATCTAGTTTCAGCCCCATTCGCTGACCCAGTGCCCAGAACAAGGAACTGTCCAGAAACCTCTGTTGCACGACCTAGGTGACCACATATCCCCTGGCAGGGATGAGGCTGCCTGAGGAGTCTTCCTCATTCTCTGCATGTGACAGAGTCCAAAGGTTTCAACAAGGCCAGAACTCCAAAAGCCCTTGAGAGCAGAGCCTGCGTTGATGGCCATGCCTAGTATCAGCATGGGGACTGCACAGGATCTACCCATGGTCATCATGTAAAGGACCATAAACAAAAATGAAAGATGTCACAGCTGCTCACAACGCACAGTCCACATAAGGAATCCCACAGAGTCAACCAACCCCTAAGGTGAGGTTTCAGATGAGGAAACTGAGGCCCTGGAAAGGAGGACTCCCTGGGATGTCAGGACCACACTGACCCAAGTTCAGACTCCCTGTGGTCTTCCCGTGCGGCTCATAGACTTCCCAGACATCTCTTTCACAACTGTTTCCAACTGACATATTTCATCAGGATGTCAGTCACACCAGCAGTGGGAGCCAGCACACCAGTTCTCAGAAGCTCTACCCTGCTGCATCAGAACTGCACGCTCAGCTCCCAGGCTCCAAGGCTGGCCGCTTAGCCGAGGCAGAAAGAGGCTTGGGCCTGGCGTGTTGCGGGTACTCTGTCAACACTGAGCGAACAGAGGCTGCTGAGCTGACTTGAAATAACAAAGGAAACTATGCCTGCAGCTTTCACATGGACTAGCCTCCATGCTGCGTGTATTGCCTGCGCTAACCCACAGCATTCTCACGACAGTGCTGTGAGCCAGGTCCAACACTGGTTCCCATGATGGGTAGAAACAGAGGTCGCAAGCTAGCGAGTGGCTGAGACAGGATTTGAACCCTTGTAGTACACTTAAGCAACCCTGCGTATGTAAGTGTGCACCTTGGGCAGAGGGAACGAGTGTTCCTGAAAAGCCACCGTTTTGTGAGGCACCCCTTCTTCCCACACACCCGATGTCAGCATATCCCTGCAGCAAGCGATGGCAGACTTGCGGTAGCAACCTCATCCCAAGTTCTGTGTCTCCTGAACCTCCTGTCAGTGGTCTCTGGACTCCCGGCATTAAAATCTGTCTCTCCTCTCTTTTGGTAGCACATGGGTATAAGAACCTTCAACGAAGTCCCTACACTCCGGAGCCCTCGGCTTCTTCATCCCTGGGAGATTATTACTGCTCACTACAGAGGGCTGCCTCACGTGCAACTTCATGAGCCGCTGTTCCAGGGAAGTGAGGAGCCACAACTACCCAGCACAGAGGCAGTGGAGCCGAATGCTGGCAGGAGGGGTTCTGCTCATGATCCCTGGGATGCTCCATGGCAGTGTGTCACCTCCCAGAGCCAGCGGTGGCCAGCTCCCAAACCCCATAGCACCTGGACCTCGATATACTCACATGTGGTACATGCCCAGGTGCTGGGTAGCCCTGTTCCCTCAGAGGGACTCCTGGATGCTGCTCCCTTGCTCGACCCTTGGGCCCCTCCCCTAGCCTAGGTACAGTGCTAGTGAGGAGTAGTAGTAGGCAAGCCAGGCAGAGGTAGCCCATCTGCAGGCCGACTGCAGAATGAGAGGGAAAAACATCCTTTCTGGAAAAACCAGTGGGCAGATGATACTGCCCAAGGCATAGCCTACATGGAAACCATCCAAGAAAATCAGCAACAGGAAAATTCAGAGCCCTTCAGAGAAGCAGGAAACCTAAGCAGGCCTTAGTTCTCCTCCACAGAAAGGGAAGCTGAGGTTCAGGGTGGTGACATGCCATGCTCAAGGCCCCTCAGTCTCTCAGTGGCTCTGCCACGTGTCCAACCAATGGCTCATTTGCAGTAGTGGGTGGGCCCTTGCTGATCTTCAGGCCTCACGCTCTAGCAGTCTACTTCCCTCTGATCTTGTCCACAATAACCAGGGACAGTGGCCAGCCTCATCGAGAAAATGCCAAGTCTCTAGAGCTTTTCCCTGCACTTTCTGCTCTGGGCTACCTATACCTCCACCCAGCCCTAACAGAGCTCAGGGCAAGGAGAGACTATTAATGTCGGCAGACAGTGCCCGCCCAGCTTACGGTGGGTGCTGTTATCACCCAGCATGATAACCACCCCCATTTCACAGCTAGGGAAACTGACGTTCAGAGGGATTATGCAATTGATACATAGACATCCAGGTGCTGAGTCTTTACTCTGGCCTGTGTTCTCTTCAAGCTAACAGCAAGTTCCCCCTACCCCGGAGAGCCTGGCTCCCTAAGCTGGTTGTCTGAGAGAACTAGGTCCTGTACCCTTCATCCTAGCCCTGTGACATGGGTGTCACTACTACCCCAGGACACCAAGACTCAAGTCAGGTGACCTGTCAGAATGATACAGAGACTAAATCCAAGCAGACTGGCCTTAGCCTCTGGTCACCTTTTGTGCCACCATTTTGGTAAAACCTAGGACTGGGAACTAGCAACCCAGCCTTTGTGGGAACTTCAGGTTACCCCAGGGTCCAGCCTGGAGATGCTCCAAATTCTCCAAATCATTTCCCTCAGCAATGTTGCCTCCAAGCCCAGAATGTGGACTGTCTGGCCCAGGAATGCAGCACAGGGCCCTGGGTTTCATCCTCAATGGGCAAAAGAAGAAGAGGGGAAAGTAAGAAAATGCACACCAGTCTTTAAATTCAAGTGTGGAGCCATCCACAAATCCCCACACCCCAAGGCAGCCTGACAGGCCTGACCGGGCAGAAGCTGGCAAGATTCTGGAGAGTGGTCTAAGACATACACGTATGTGAGGGTGAGCTTCAATGATACATTCATGGGTAACCTGCCCAGTCTGCCAACAGGGCCAGCTTGCCCCGCCTCTAGACTCTGCTCCCACGGTCAAAGAACCAGGTGCCTCTCACCCTGTGGAAGCTCTGCCCCTTCCCTCCCTTCACCAGGTATGTTCTCTTCTGACTTAGCCTGGCAGACTCCTACTCACCCTTCAAAATCTTCAGACGCCACCTTCCCTGTGAAGCCTCTCTTGATTGCCCTGTTGAGACTAACAAGGTCCAAAGGGAGGCTCTGTCCATTTGGTTTTTGTTTTTATTGTTTTTATCTTGCCCCCGGGCTTCTGGCATCTTTAAGAGCCACAGCTGCCACTAGCTGAACACCTGTTCTGCACCTACCATAGTCTTAATCCCCGTAACAAGTCCACAGAAAGAGATCACTGCTCCCAATCCCCGTAACAAGTCCACAGAAAGAGATCACTGCTCCCAGGCAGTCACTGCCTTTTAAAGCTGCAGCTCTGAGACTTGCTCAAGGTCACACAGCTAGAGCTTGTGTTAAAGTAACAAAGGGCCAGGGAGGGTACTGCTCCAGCCTGGCTCAGTCCAGTGGGGGTGCCTGGGGGAGGGGCAGGCCATCTGTGGATCTAAGCAAGGTAAAGAGGGCTAGCAGGGGCCAGGGGCCAGCCCTGTGCTCTTAGCATCCCTGGCCATACTGCTCTAGAGCCTACAGCCTGGAATGGACCTAACACCACAGCTTTGGGGAGAGCCCATCCACACCCCCTTTCCTTTTCCTTATGACACACAGTTCCACGGAACACCAGAACACTGCAGGCCATCAGGGTGCCCAAGCCCCTAGCCTAAGGCTGCGCAGTGTGGCAGCTGTTCTTCATCCAACCCCCATTACCCCAGCTTACAGTCAGTGTCTTCCCTCATAACCAAGGCTGCAATCTTGGCATATCAAGCCCCATTGGGAAAATTCTCCTTTGGGCAGCTTGGCCAAAAGAACTCGGCCTATCAAACTGTCCAGGGCAGGATTGGGGAATAACTGTTGCATCTTGGTGGCCCTACTTCATTACGGATCTCTCCATTACTCTCTACCATGAGCTCCAGGCACAAGTCTCCATGATCAGCTTTGGGTAGGTGTACCCTAAAAGTCCCCAGGCTCTGCACCCAGAGGACTGAGACAGGCCACCCAGTGTGGTCAGAGCTCTAAGAGGGAACAGGACCCAAGCCCTGGAGGAGAAACTGAGCCCAGAGGACTTAACCAGGTAAAAAGGAAGTAGGAAGGTCCAGGGTGGGATCCACTCTAGAGGAATCTGCATTAGAAGGTGAGCCACAGCAGGAGGTTCAGAATGTGACAAGCTGAGCCTCTGGTGCCCTGTCCCTGACCCCACTATAAAGGATTCTTAGCTTAGTCTCAGCCCAGAACTCTCCCCCAGTGGAACCTGAGCACAGCCTAGCCCTTGTAAAACCCACTCCACGCATTCTCTAAGAGCATGCTCCAAGCAGAATGATCCCCTGTGTCCACGTCACTGTACCTGTGAACCCTGTGGCAGCCCACAACCTTGAGCTGTGGCTGCCTCCCGGCCTAGAGAAGGCTCACACTCCCTACCCCCCAGGCCTAGTGGAAGAGTCAAGGTCCTAGGACATCTTGCCAACATCAGGCCAGGGCAGCACTGCAGCCAGGGGTGGGCATGGAGGGGTCACAGTCCACCACAGTCTTAGTCCGGGGCTGTCTCCGGTCACTTTGTGAAAGCAGCTGTGGGCAAAAGCAGCCTTCAGAGACCTCAGGCCCCCCAGGCTAAGAGAGGAACAAAGTGTGACCCTGGCTTGGGGCAGGGGACCTAAAAGGAAAGCTAATGACCTGGGGCAAACACTTGGGAGGCTGGAGAGGTGCCTGAGCCTCCTACTGAAGGAGGAGGTACCGGAAAACCAGGGAAGGGGGGACTTCTCCCGCCATGCCGGCCTGTCTATCTCCAGCTCTTCACTGTAAAATAAACGGAAGAAGCACACGCCAGACAGAAAAAAAGGGAGGAAGAAATAAAATCCCAAACCGCCGCCCACCTGCTCCCTTGGTGGGTCTGGGCCAAGGCCTTGGCCTGGGTCACTTGCCTCTGCTTTTCCCAGGAAACCGCTGGAGCCAAATTTGCATTTACCACAAACAGAGACAACACAATGTCATAATCCTTCTCCTGTCACTCTCCCCTCTCTGCCTCCTCCCACCTCAGACACACACGCTAACACAAAATGACGGCTCCCTCGACAGACTGAATGAGCGAAGCTCTGGATCTGCTGCCTAATTGTTGGCGTTTCTCTTCGGCCTGTGCTCTGTGCCCATCGCCCAACTCGAAGCAGACCACCCACTGCCCCCTCCTTTGTCCCGCATTACCACTGACAAATGGCATGCTGGAGCTCAAAGAATATGTCAGGAAATAATGGGGGGAAGCCAGCCCCTGCCTCCTCCTAAAGCTTCTGCGCCTCACTGCTGGGGTCCCGGCCACAGAGGGCGGCTGGACCAGAGGGGACAGGGACAGTAACAAGGATCTGGCCCCTGAGACCCTGACCCGGGGCCTTGCCCTTCACGCCCCTGCTGCTGCGGCTGCACTCGGCCAGCAGCCCCGGCCACCCCTCCTCTCGCGGCCGCCCTCCTGGGCACTGCTCTGAGCATCCCCCGCGCTCCCCTCCCTCCATCGCTCTTTATGGCAGTTTCAAAGCTGCAGCCGCCACTCGAGCAGCTGCGGCCTTTGATGGGGACAAGGCAGTGCAGGCCGCCCAGGAGGCCCCTGCCTGGCCGGTCCCTGGCCCGCTGGCCCCTGCACGCCCCCGGGGAACCTGGGGCCGGCGCGGCGCAGCGCCCAGCCGGCACGCCTCACACGCCAGAGCAAACTTTCGCGACCGTGGGAGAGGCCCCGCGCACGCACGCCGTTACCTTTGCAGCTGCATCCTCCCCTGGCACTTGCCCCAGACCCCCTGACAGCCCACAGCACGCAGGCCGGCAGGAAAACAACCCCCCGCGGAGGCAGGGAGGAAGGGAAAGCGAGAAACGGAGAAGAAAAAGGAAAGGGGGCAGTTTCTCTTCTCAGTCTCAGCCTCTTCACAGCTCCTCCTGCCCAAGCAAGCAAGTGAAGTCACAGGGCCGGGGCGGTGACATCAGCTGAGCCTCTGACATCACGGCCCCTGCCGGATCACACCTCTGCAGGGTGGAGATGGAGGAGCAGCAGGGAGGAGGAATGGATGGATGGAGGAGGGAGAGGAGTACCAGATCCCTCCATCGCCCTCAACTGCGGAGAGCGCGTGCCAACGTTGGGGGGGGGGGGGTAAGGGGAGGGGCGTGTGGCTCATCTCTAAAGAATACGTTTTATCTCTCTAGATAGGGGTGATTATGTGCCTATTTATAATTGGCCCCAGAGTGGATGGTCCCCTGCAAGTGGGGAATCGAAGCTTAGAGCAAGGGGTAAAGGCAAGTGTGCCCACTCACAGCATGCCTACTGTGTGCTGGGAACTGGCGCTTGCACCTTGGATAGTGATCACAAAGGCCAAAGAGGACTCCATTATACCTAGCGAGCTCAGAGGGGGATGAGCCTTCCTGAGGCTGCACAGCAGGAAGATGGCCATACTTGGAGCCAGGAGTTACTAAGGAGGTAAGGCTGGCACAGCGGCTGGAGAGCAGCTGGGCAAGGCCACGGGGGTGGGGGAGGGGCATACCTAGAACAACACACACACACACACACACACACACACACACACACACACACACACACACACACACACGGTGGCTTCAGTGGCAGGTCAGAGCAGTTCCAAGCCCCCCATTCAGGGGTAGCAGCAAAAGGAAGTCTGTTCTGGAACCGCAGCTCTGCTCCTCAGTGTCTAAGTAGGGGTGCTAGTTCTGAGAGAGTAAGCCCATACCATGTACAGGCCTGGTACTAGGTACTTCACAGTCCCTCCGTCCCTTATTTAACCCCATGACAATACCTGAGAGGTAAGTACCCATCTTTGTATTCAGAAAGGGAAACCAAGGCCCAGAAAGTAGCCCCAGGGTTTAGCCCCAGGTACAGGGAACCACAGCCACGTTGAACTAAACCTGCTTAGGCTTAGCAAGTGGAGGCCTCCCCCGTCCAAATGTCTACTGCTCCCTTTTGGCAGTGGTCCCAATAAAACCCTGCAGGCCCAATCTACTAACTCCCAAACAGTACCCTACCCTGTGCCACATGGCATCTGGGCTACCTGCTGCATCAGTCTCAGCACACACATGCATCTGAGCTTCCTCCATGCTTGGTGAGAGCCTACTATGTGCCAGGCCCCAAGCCCCATTATTTTCTCCTTATCTAAAAAGTACTTCCACTCCTCCTGACATTTCCCAAGTCCTGGAACTAATGTGGCCTCCATGCTTTTTGTACCAAGAGCAGGCGAGAGTGTCTGAGAGAGAATCCACAGTGGGCATTCAGCAAACTTCCAGATAAACTGGTCACTCAGATACGATGTGTTGGTAAGTGCCAGCATAGAAACCTAGAACACGGTTATTGACTGGGATCTCGGCCTCTGGCCCTTGGCACTTGCTGTTTTCCGTGCTGCCAGCCCTCCTTTGTTACCCAAGGATCGTGACTTAGATATCACTTCCACAGGGAAGCCCCACCCCAAGACCGACTTGGATGCTGCTTCTCCGTGTTGTCTTGAACTGCATCCTGGAAGGCAGCAAGACTCAGTGGTTGGACAGGGGCTTTGAGGCACACTGCTCAGGTTCCTATCTTAGCACCCCCAACTCACTGTGACCACAGATAAGCCACTTGGCTCCTCTGAATCCATTTCATCCTATGTGAAGATGGCAACAGGAACAGCAGTGTCCACCCGAGGGTCTCAGGGCTGACCCTCTCTGCCTATTCAGCTGCCTCTTCTACCCCAATGGGGCTTCAAATTCAGCCAAGGTCACAGGTTGGTTTTGTCCTCTGGTCACTGTCAAAAGTGCCTACAAACAGTGGATACTTAAGAAATACACACTGGCCATCATGGTGGCCCACATCTTTAATCCCAGCACTCTAGAGACAGAAGCAGGTGGATCTCTGTGAGTTTTAGTCTACATATGAAGTTCCAGACCGGCCAAGGCTATATAGTGAGACCCTGTCTCAAAAAAAAAAAAAAAAAAAAAAGAAAGAAAGAAAGAAAGAAAGAAAGAAAGAAAGAAAAAGAAAAGAAAGAAAGACAAACAGACACTGAGGAACCTAGGCAAGGGCAGCGGAAATCAAGGATTGGAGAATTCTAATTCAATTTGGTGGGTACCTACATTAGACTATATGGCTCTAAACCTTGGCTTTCTCTATTTCCTTCCTGTGAGATCTAAGGCAAGTTACTTAATTTCTCTGAGCCACACAGGTCCCACCTGCAAAATGGGAGGGAGACTAGAGCTTCCTTTTTAAGGTTGCGAGATGGTGTGAGATAAGGGAAGCAAATGTTCAGAAGGCTTCAGATCTGGCTAGCTGGAGCCAGACCAAGGTTAGCTGCCTTCACTGCTTTATCTGATCAGGGCCCACAAGGTACCTCTGCAAAGAGGCCGTGGAAAGGGTGTGACATCAGAGGGACACAGACTGGGCTTCCACAAAACTCTACCATACCTTGCTTTCCCTTTGTTGAGGCAGGGCAGCCCTCTACTTTCCTGAGACTCTGGTTTCTGACAAGAAATACACACAAAATGTCTACAGACACACGGCGAGCACTGAGTAGAAATGCAACAGATGCGCAGACCCTGTAGTCCTCCAAAGCATGAACATGTGTGCAATCAATAACTCCTTGAGCCAGCATGAGTGACATGAGGTCACAAGCAAAAGCAGAAACACAGAGAAGGGACTCAGAATGGAAAGTAATGGAACAGGCACCAGGAAAGGCTTCCTGGAGGAGAAGGAGTAAACTGAATCAGGATATCCTGTCCAGGAAAGGGAGGTGGGAGCAAATGCATGGGCATGGTGGGGACACCCAATCCAAAAGACAAAGTTCATTTCTACGGTGGCAGCTCCCAGGCACACCTGGGTGGAGAGACCCAACCTCATTCATTTTGGAGCTTTGGATTTGGGAAAATATGGTGGCTGAACTGGAAGATTTGGAGAGCACCAAGCTCCCATCCTGGGCATCCTGTTGATGATCAAGGCCAACATCAAAGAAACAACTGAGTTGAGAGCGATTCTAGAATCATCTTGTCCAACCATTTTACAGATGAGCAAGTTGAGGCCCAAATCACTGAACTACATTAGCCCAACTCACACAGTTAATAAAGAACAGAGCCAAAATTCTACTGGAAGCTAATTCCAGAGTTAGTATTTTTAACCAATGCACTCTATTGCTTATCAGAATGTGCATCCATTTCATGCTGTATGCACACACCCATCCTGCATGCATGTACCCATCCACCCCATCCTCTATTCATGTAACTATTCCATCATGCATCCATCCACACACCCATCTATCCCATCACGTAGGTGCACATCCATCACTCCAATAATGCATGCATGCACCAGTCTAAACCATCATGCATGCATGCACCCATCCTCCATGCATGAACCTATCCCATCAGGCATCCATATACTCATCCATCCCATTGCACATGTACACCCATCCATTCCATCATGCATGCATGCATGCACCAATCCAAATCATCATGCATGCATGTACCTATCCTCCATGTATGCACCTAATCTATCTCATCTATCCCATCATGCATGCATGCATGCCTGCACCTGTCCAAACCATCACAGGTGTGAACCCATCCATCCCATTTGACATGTATACACCCTTCCATCAGATCACACATGCATGCACCCAGCCATCAGATCACACATGCATGCATGCATTCAAGCAGTGCTTATTTGAGCTCCTGCTGTTCCAGACACTGAGATGTCAACATGAATGTAGCGCCATTGTACCCAGCTGCTTTAGAGCTCACTAAAATCAGTCCTGAAAAGCCTGACTTCAAATTTAGCTGCTCAAGACCACAGACCACTCTACTGCTGGGAAACCACAAACCAACCCCCTTTCAAAGGCCATTACATTGCTTGCAAGGGAAAAGGAGAATGAAGACAATTGATCCAGTATCCACTTCTGGACAGAATGATGAGTTGTTTGGAGGTCTACAGTCTAACGACAACAACAAAACAGATTTGGAAATGTTCAGTCCAAGGGGCTTAAAGCAACTGAATGAAAAGACGTAACATCTGGGTTCTGCCACCACAAAAGCTTTTGGCCAAGTAGTTCCCTGGGAAAGAGGAAGTGGGCCAACTGTATACACTGCGTTTTGGAGTTCCCAGACCTTTCTTCCTAAGAGCTGAGCACCTACTCTGATCCAGACCCAAAAGGCTGTTCCATCCCAAAAGGCTGGCATGACTACCCCTTTTTGCAAGTCAAGAAACTGAGGCTCAGAGAAAGGAAGACTCGTCAGGTCTGGCTGGCTCCAAAGGTTGTGATCCTCAACACCAAAGATCTGGCTTAACCTTGGATAAACATTTCATCTCTGCTTTCCTCACCTCTAAAGTGAACACCGGAGAAAAATATAAAGTCTCTTCCAGCCTTAGCACTCACTGAGGCCAGCCGACTTTCTCCTGACCCTCACCCCTCCAGCTTCAATCCTGCCCCCACCAGTGTTCAAGGTTAGGCTGTAAAACTGCCCAGAATGAAGCTGGTAGGAATCAAATGTCCTTACTTGGGCCTCCATTTCAGGGAGGCAATTATTTTATACCCATTTTACAGATGAGGCCATAGATCACGATCTATAAGATAATCAGTACTCTCTTCCAAGGTTCCTGCAACAGATCTGTCATTGCCTGAAGAAGAATAGATGGCTGCTACAGTCAGGTTCTCTGTAGTGTTATTAACTATGATCCCCAACATCTGGACAGCATAACACCACTGCCAAAAAAAAAAAAAAAAAATGCTCACTGCCAGTTTCCTCCTCCATAAAATGTGAAAAGAATAGTTCTTAAAAGAAAGCATGCACCCCCATTTTGCAGATGAGGAAATGGAAGCCAGAAAGGGTGACCTAAAGTGTGCAGGAAAGCTGCAACTCAAGATTTGTGACCCAGAACTTAATAGTAAGAGAAAGGGTGGGGTGGCAGTGGGCTGCAAATTTGAATGGCACGCTTCTGTGGGCTGGCAGCCTGCCAAGAGCCACAAACAAGGGGTGTTCTGCTCACCCAGGGCCATCAGGAGCCTGCAGCCTTCCCCGGGCACAGCTGCTACCCTGGCAGACCCCTAAAAAGCCCCCCAAAGAATCTCTGCGCTCCAGAGCTTTTTTCCCATTCCAAACATGCCAGAGCCCCGCGGACCCCGGAGGCTGCTACTTAGCGCCAGATTAATCACACCGAATTCTCCATCCAGATATTGCGTGCAGGCCGAACTCCCACCGCTAATCGCCGTAATATTCTCCTCGGCGTGTGCAGGCGGCCGGGGCGATGTTCCAGGAATATTAATTCTCCACAGCCGGCTCACTCCCGCCGCACGCATGCGCCCCCTGCACTGCTGTTTGCTGGTAAGGGAGCGGGCCTGGCCAGGGGGACAGGAGCCTGGGGGAAGCTGGGCCAGACCCCAACCCTCCCTGGGAACCAGGCTGGCCAAGTAAGAACCAGTGGTGCAAAATCGAGTCAAGGTCTTAATGCCAGAGTAGTGGTGGCTCCTGCCTGTGGTAAGGTCTGCCCCCAGTATTGCCTCTCTCCCCTTAGTCCTGACCCCTAGCCTCCTGCCCCAGAACCTGCGGAAAGCTCAGGGCCCCCAAGAAGCCACACAGCAGAGGTTCTCTGATGTCCTCTCAACACAGCCATGCTTTGACAAATGGGCAGCCAGGGACCAGCTAATCCTGGGGGGGGAGGGGGGGAGCACACACACAAAAAGGAATAAAAATCTTTCATCTGCTTGAAATATGAACGCGTGGGTGGCAGAGGAGACTCTGGCGATGTCTCAGCTATGGGGCTAATTGAGACCTGGAGGGGGCAGGCTGGGTCTGTGGAAGCCAGGCTCTGCTGCCGGCCCTTGCTTAGTTCAAGGCTCTAGTGTAAGTGGTAATGCCAGGAGCTGAGGAATGAGGGAACTGGAGCAGAAGCCTTGGAGCAGCTGGGTGGTCCCTAAGGAAAAGGAGCACTTGCCTATCCAGGGCTGACTGGTTTTGAGGAAGCACTGACCACTGGGCCTCCTCTCGGAGGTCCGAGACACTGGCCTGTCTTTAAAGAGCTCCTGGTAAGCCTGGTGGTACAAAGCAGGGCTCAGCATCCTAGGGGACCTGGGGACTAGGCAGACCTCCTGGCCACCCAGAGCATGGCAGTGAAAAGCCACATTTTCAGGTGTTTAATCTCAAATCAACCATGGGAGGCGGCTTCAGGATGTCCATTTAAGGAAACAGACACAGACAGACAGTGTCCCAATCAGGTCAGCCTTCAGGCCGCCAGGACTTGAATCTGGGTTCTCTTCAGCAGGTTCTGTGACTCCATTTCCTTCCCTCTGAAATAACCTTTAAGGTCTGGCTAGCTCCCATATGCCTATCGAATCGATTGCCTACTGTGTGCCTAGCCCAGGAATTCACATTCCTTGAGCTTGGTCTGCTAAAGAGGAAAATAAACTGAAAGCCATTGTACGGCCTGAGGTGCAGGGTCAGGGGCCCCTCGCCACAGCCTGGGAGTCAGGGAGGGCTTCCAGGAGGTGGTGAATCTAGTGTGGATCAGGCAGACTTCCAGACTACATACACTCCACAGTAGACAGATGAGTATCCCAAGGCTTTGGTGGGTCACAGGTTGTGGACTCAGGCAGACTGGCCAGATTCCCATGATGACCCTTAGCAGCATGATTTGGATGGTCTCCCCGATGCTAGTGCCACCTACGGGTGATGGCACCTGCCAAGAGAAGAATGTATACAGCCTCCTGGGGAATCCAATGTGGCCAGTAGCAGAATGCTGCACAGAAGGAGCTGGGCAGGTATCAGTGGAGGCACAGGACATCCACAGACCCAGGTCATGTAGGCCAGCACCTGCTTTCCAGAGGCAAGCCAGATGAAGGTGGAGCCCTGGGTCCACTGGACAGAGGAGCATCTTGAACCTGGTCTTAACTCTGGCCCGGTACTGGAAGCCAGAGGCACAGCCTGTAAGAACACAGGAATGCAGGCCAGTTCAAAAGAAGCCAGCGGTGGGGGCTGCTTGAGGGCCTGGGGGCTCGACTCAGTTCCTTTCCAGTACAGATCAGAACCGAAGATTAGAACATACGCAGCAGACCTGCAGGGCAAGCCCTGGCTCTGAGGCTCGACCCCCAACATCCAGCAAAGGCCCAGCTGAAGGACAGCAGCTGACCCCTGACCCTGTGAGCCCATGGTGTCTGGCACCTCTCACATGCTACCATACTTGTGTCTCATGAACACATGAAAGCCAAAAGGTTTCTCTCCATTTCTCAGATAAGGAAACTGAGGCTCGGAAACAAATGAGCATGCATCGGTCCCTCTCACATGCTGGTGGCCATAGCGTCACAGGGTCTAGGTAAATATCCCCACTTCCCAAGTGGGAGCTCATCCAGGTTCCACAGGCAGAAGAAGGCAATATCATACGGTTTCCAGGTCCAGACCTGTGTCTCTGTGCCCAGCTCCACCCAAGGCCCTGGTGCTCGCGGACCAAGGATGCAGTCAAAGGACCTTCCTGCCCTCATCATCTCCTGTGGTCTCCCTGCTTTGGACTCAAGGATCTGAAGCAGAGACGAGACTCAGCTGGCACCCAGCAGACACTTGGAGACTGAGGACACAATTAGGGTTCATCCCTGCCTTCCAGGAAGGAACATCCCTGCCTTCCAGGAAGGAACATCCCTGCCTTCCAGGAAGGAACATCCCCGCCGTCAGCTGCAACCATGGTGGGTAATAGGATCCCAGGCAGTGAACGGCAAGTCCCATGAGGCTTCCCAGAGGAGGAAGGTTGGCGCAGGAACCTAGAAATCAAGTGGCCTATTCAGGTTTCAAAGTACCACGCAGGAGACATGGGAGAAGACAAGGGTCCCGTGAGACTCCCGGGCCTCCTCCTTCCAGGCCAATACCTCTGTGCCTCTGGCTTCTGCATCTCTGGTGCCTGTGCTGCTAAGTTCAGCCACAGCAGGTCCAGTTCCACGAGAGCGCTACTGCGTCTGACCATGGACGGCACAGACACGTGGTCTCCTCATTCCTTCCACTCTCCTCAGGCCGGGCTCCAGATCTCACATCCCCTTAGCCAGGCGCTTCCCACAAGGAATGGCAGGGTCTGGGACTTGGAGGTGTTGGGGGTGGGGACAAGGATTCAGGCTTAGCTATGGAGCAAGGCAGGGGCAGGACATAGCCTGAGTGGAAGAGAGGCCCAATCTCCAGGAGGTAGCCTCCTGGTCAGGCCCAAGACCTGCAGCAGGCTGATAGCTATTATTCTTCCCATTGTTTAGACCGTTGGCCCTGGGGCCACTGGGTCAAAGGGAAGAGCCAGATCTGACCCAAACCTCCTCCTCCTGGCTGGCTGGCTCAGAAAACCACTTTACTGCTCCAAACCTCAGTTTGTTCATCTGAAATATGGGCTGACCACACCAGGAGTCAGAATGATTAGTCACAGAGTGAATGACAGGCAGAAGGGACAGATGTTGGTTCCGTCCCTGGAGCCGGACATCTCCAGGGGAATAAGAACTGGGCCTGTCCTGCACAAGAGACCACACACTCAATTTCCTTTAGTGATCCTGGCAACCCTGGGGAGGGAGGGATTGCTGCCCTATATTCACAAGTGAGAGTCTGAAGGCAGATAGGTGAGGGGCTGGCACAAGATCAAAGCTGCATACACCCCAGGTGGCCCTTACCTGGTTGTAAAAGGCATTTTCCTGCTATGGAAGGTAGTGGACAGAGAGGTCAGGGCCACCTCAAACCAGCCCACTGGCTACCCCCTTCTGAAGCCCTGGCCTGTAGGGAGAAGAGACCTAGACCACAGTCTGTGAAGAAGGGTCCCTTACCCCAGAGCCTGCAGCCATCTTGGCTCTGGAAGGGGCTTTTTTTTTTTTTTTAATCCAGGAGCCAGGAAGGGCCTGGGCAGTGGGCACATGGGGCAAGGTAAGCCTCTGGGTAAAGAAAGGCCCGCAACCCACTCCCCTCCGGCCCCACTTGGCGCCTGCAGTTCAGTGCAGCCTCCTGGCCCCAGCGCCGCAAGCACATAGCAGGCACCTGCCAATCTCAGCCCACGGCCTCCGCCCAGCCCCCCTCTCCCGGAGGACAGATAATTCTCTCGCTCTCCCAGCCTGACAAAATAACTAATGCTAACTCAATAAAGTCCCCCTTGAAGGTTTTTAATTACCAGACTGTGCCGAAGACTAAAGACTCCAGGAGCGGGAGGGGAGGCCTGGGGAGGCTGCTGGGGGTGGGCGTGGCAGAACCTCGGGCCGGGCTGGCGGTGAAGTGGCCTCCCTCTGACTTGGGGAGAGGGCAGGGCCAGGCCGGTGCTGTCCAGGGTGCTGGGCCCAGCAGCCACCGGATTTAGAATTCCTACTGGCAACATCAGTCACTGATGGAAGCCCAGTTAGGCTCCTGGCCGACTTTGGTGATTTTATCTTGGAGTGTCATGGCTAACCACACGGTGGACACATCCCCGGTGAACAGAAGACACCAAGCCTGCAGTCACCAGCAAGCCTGGACTGTCCGGTTTTACAAGGCAGCTCTGGCTGCCCTGTGGTATGGAATGACGGGGCTGTGCACAAAGGTGGCCATCAAACATAGTGTCCTGTGTGCTAACCATAGCTCTGGGGCAGTGTAATGTGCTTGGGATACAGCCTAGCATCGGTGGGACCACGGCTACCCAAAAGGCCTAAGGAGGGTGGGCCTAAAACATCACCCACCACAGATATTCAAGAGCCGAATAATGAAGTCTCACTGTCATGAGGGGATAACCTGGGGGGCAGAGCTGAGCAGGAGGGAGTGTCACAGTTGGCACACACCCCCACAACTATAGCCAAGAGCAAAGATAATATCCACAGAGAAGCACATATCTGCCTTGACCCTAACACAATACTGTACTCCTCTCTTACCACAGCCACCCTGAGGGCCAGCCCAACTGTTCCATGGAATCTACTCTGGGCTCACTCAGTCATGGGTCCCTTTCAGCCCTCAAGACATTTGATCTGGCATTTATGCCCCTCTGTGATGGGTGACAGGCCCTAGATAAGCCTTTCTGGGACTTCCCCACCTTGAACTTCTAGGTCAAAAGTCATCTCCTGCTCATTAATAATGACCTTCTCCAGCAGTACTCCTGTGCACCCAAACAGATGACCAGTACCTCTCATTCTCAGACCTAGAACACAGGCTTTGAGTCCATCCTCAGACCCAGAGTACAGGCTCTGAGCCAACCTACTGGGGTTCTAGGATTGCCTTGACCCTGAACTAGCTGTCAGTGGGTATGTTTCTTTATACACACACTGGGGGTAAGAACAGTCCCTAATTCAGATACAGGTTTTAAGAGCTACTGAATTCACATCTGTTAAGATTCAGCATAGTACCTAGTAAGTGCCTGGGGTTGCCAGGCAACCACCATCATCGTCATCTTCAGTAGTGGCCTGTCTTTCCCTATCTCAGCATCAGTCACCAGGATGTTCCGTCCTTTGCTCCCAGCACAGCCCTGAACACAAGGATATGCTGAACCACCCATGGGATAGGCCGCAAGGCTTAACCTGGCTCCATTTTCTGGATGTGAACACAGAGGCTGCAGGAGGCTCCACACTGCTCCATGGACCCTCTGCCCAAGCTGTGCTTTCTTTACTGCATCTCCCTCAGATCTGCTCTTTTCAGTTCTGCAGAAACATCACCTTGGGGGCAGTGCTGACAGCCAGTATGGCTATGCTCAGCTCTCCTGGGGCTTCAAGGGATGGTGGGATGGCCCCAACACCCAGTCCTGACTGGAGTCTTCTGGCTGGGATCACAGCCCTACTACGATGGAGCTGCTGCCCACCAGCCGGCCCCTTGGCATCAGGCCCTGGATGGCAGCCAGCTGGGAGAGGAAGCAGCTTGGCTGGCAGCCAGCTCACAGTGCCCGAGCTGTCAGCCGGGAGGCAGGCCAGGCAGGGCTGAGACCCCCTGCCCCTGAACAGGGCCCTGGCCAGGCCACCGGGATGGGGCCAAGCTCCTCCTCCCACCAGAGATTCAAGGGGGCCCTGTCAACGCCAGCTCTAAGCAAGGAGCAGGGACATAAGCTTGCTGGGTCCCCATTTATTCAGCTCAGCTTTTCACAAACAACAACTGTTGTGGAAGCAGCACGTGGAGCAGGAGATTTTCAAGTCAAATAATAATAAAAACAGCAACAACTACAGCTGACATTGAGCAAGCACTTACTCCGCACCGGGTGCCACCGCACAGACTCCTCTGGGAGGGAGGATGCCATTACTATCAGACGCAGCAGCTGAGCTCAGAAAGGGGCAATCACTCACCTACAGCCACACAGCATGCCGCAAAAAGGCTCGAGACTGAGACCTGTGCCTCAACCCTGACACTCCACTGGCTCAAGCAGGCCTAGGTACCTGGACAGGGTAGAGCCTCACGCATCTTTGAGTGTGGAGTTCAAGACTGGACATGGGGTGCAGACATGAACACTCAGCCCAGGTGCTCATATCTATTCAAAGCACTTGAGGGTGGGGGTGGAGTGACAGTCCAGAGGTTAAAAGCACATATTGCTCTTCCAGAAGACCTGAGTTCCCAGCTTACAATCACCTGGCCTCAGCTCAGGGAATCCGACGCCCTCTTCTGGCCTCCTGGGGCACTGCATTCACATGCACAAAGCCACACTCAGACAAACACACAGACACATAATAATTAAAAATAAAAATATGTTCTTAAAAAACAAAGCATTTGGGAGCTTCTCACCTCTATTCGATCAAATTTTTAGGCGATGGGACTGCCACAAGTTCCACTTCTACATGCCCAGGGAGAGCTAGTGACTGACCCACAGCTACATGGATGAGGTACAAACCAGGGCTCCTAGCATTCTTCTCATCAGACTCCCAATCCTACAGGAAGGCCCAGAGCCACACTACTTGGCCCCGAAAGCTACTTAACCCAGGAGGCTAAGGGGGAGCTGGGATGCAGGACAGGCAGCATTAACCAGAGGCGTCCTCGGGAGAGGCTTTCATCTGCGGCTGGGCCACTGTGGGCCATGGGAGTAGCTGCTAAGAAGGCAGGCACCCCAGGGAAGGCAGGAGCAGTCCAGCATCACTCCAAAAAGCAAGGGAGGGTCACCGAAGAAAGGTATTTCTGGTGACCCCACATGGGGAAGGGCTTGGGCTGGAGTCCATCCTGAGCAGACCCCCCTGCAGCAGAGGGCTGGCCTGCTTGAGGAATCCTGGCACCTCTCTCATTCTATAGTGCCTGTGCTGGGGAGGGCCGGCCAGATAATACCCTCCTGTCCCCTATGAATGGCCAGGTGCATAGCAGTCTTGCCAGCTGGTAAGATGCCAGCTTGGCCCTAATCACTTATCTCTGCACATGCCTTTCCAGAGCTTGCCCTCCAGAAGGACAGATTCAACCATAGAAAATGAAGCCTGGGGCCAGGATGGTGGATGGCCCGTCTCCCAAGAACTAGACAACCGCCTATGGGTCTGGGGACCATCCTTGCAGCTGGTGGACAGAGGACTGACAGAGAAAGAGCAGGGAGGCCCCGGCATGATGCCAGTACAGACGAGGCTATGGTGCTGCAGTATCCCATCCTGGGGACGGTAAATGACAACAGCAGTGAACAGACATTAAGATTTCTAGACCCCACCCCCTGGGACTGGAAGAATTTACCAGAGACGCCTTGAGAGGACTAAGAGTGCTGGGTGGTAGGCAGACAGCATGAACTCCCCGAAAATCTGAGGACCTTATTCAGAACTCACTGAAGGAGGGCAGCAGTGAGGCAAGGCAGGGGTGTGGTCCTTCTGAGGGTGCACTGACACAGGCCTTTCCCCTTCATCTTTCCTCCTCCTTATCTGCCATCTCTGCTCCTCACACTTGCACCCCATACCCCACAGCCCTCTGACTCACCCTCCTGAGGGTCAACTTTCAATGCCCTAGAGCCCGCTTCCCACCGGGACAAAAGGGGCACAGCCCTGAACTGAGGTGGTGGAGCCCAAGCCTCACATCCTCACAGGTCGGCAGTAGTGGGTCACTCCACGATTACTGGGGTACGAGGTAGAGAGATGCCATTCCTCCTGAGAGCCCGCTCCAAGTCAAGTCACCAGACCCTATTCCTCCCGGGCATCAAGGGGCCAAACTCTGCACTTCTCCCCAGGGGTGGGGTCCCCTCCCCGCATCTGGATCTAGCTGGGCGGGAGCCAGGGAATTAGCTGATACCTGGAGCGGGAGAGCAGAGAATAGCAGAGGAGGAGGAGGAAGTGGGGGGGAGAGGGAGGTGGGAAAGAGAGGAGGAGGAGGAGGAGGAGGAGGAGGAAATGGAGGGGAGAGGGAGGTGGGGAAAAGGAGGAGGAAGTGGGGGGGAGAGGGAGGAGGGAAAAGTGGAGGGGGGCAGGTGGGGGAGAGAGAACTGTGGAAGAAAGGAAGGGAGGAGAGGGGAAAGGGGGGCGGGGAGGCAGGGACCCGTGGGGGAGGGGCGGTCTACAATCACTGCAACATCAAAGCCTTCCCCGCCGCAGAGCAGAGTCACGTGCAACCCCGTTCCTTGCGTTCCTTAGCTGGGAGAAGCTGCTGGGCCTGGGGCTGCTGAAGGAATTTTAAAACGAGGCAGATTGTCTAGAATTGGGGGGTGGAAGGGATGAATGGAGTTTTATCTTTAAGTAGGGGATAAGGCGGCAGGTTTGGAAACCTGTCCCCTGCAGCGGCAGGAGCCTGAAGGGCCCCTGCTCAGTGGCTGGGTTGGGGGCCAAGAGCAAGGACCACCCAATTCCTCTGGTGGATGGAGCTTCTGGCCAGCCCAGCCTGGTTGAGAGAAGCTGGAAATCTGGCTTTCATTTAAAAAGCTTCCTCCTTTTCATATTGGTTCAAGTTTAAAAGAGGAGAAAAAGATTTTTTTTCTTTTTCTTTTTTAAATCCACCATGTGGGCCACATACAGCAGCAGGTCCTCACCGGGCCAGAGTCTCAGCTGGGATGGGGCTTCTGATAGGCTCCAACCTGCTGTTTCATTTGTGGGGTCACTAAAGGGGTAGAGGCTTGCTCAAGATCACACGGAGGAGAGGGTAGAATGTCTCAGGATTCACAGGCCTGGGGCCTCCCACAGGCAGGTTGGTCCATAGACCCAGGGACTGTGGGGGAATAGGAAATGTAGGGGGCTGGTGGCAACAGACAGTTCTTAGGAACCCAGCCCCCTGCCCCTCCTCCATGCCCAGTCTGGGGCAGTTCTACCACGAGCTCCTCATGACTGCCCCCTCCAACCCAGCTTTCTCACATGCCATCTCACACGGCCCCTGCCTGGTTGCCTTTGCTCCCTCGGTCCCCAGCTGCAGGAAGAACCAGGACAGGGCAGGACTACACCAATGACTGGGACAGAAAGAGGGCCCTCCATGGAGGAGACAGCTGTCCCAGTGCGCTGGTAGGACAGGCTCCCCAGGGAAGGCTCCAGGAGGACCCCCAAGAGCTCTAGACAGGAAGCACAGTACCTGCACTCAACAGGCAAAGTGGGGTGAGAGGTGGGCACGGACAGAGTGGAAGAAAACCTGCCGCAGGAGCTTGGCTGCTTATCTCCAGGGCACTAGGGACCCCTTAGAGGAGTCTGAGCAGAAGAGAGATCAGCTCAGATCCTTGCTGGGGGGATCAGGACACAGGGCTGGAAGCCTGTTCTTTCTGGAAGTCATTCCTCAGCAAATATTTACCTAGCATTTCCTCTGTGCCAGACAGAGGGGGGGGGCAGATGTGAAGACACCACCGTGGGGGGCAGGGGGAGGCTGTGAGGAAGCCACCATTCCAACAGGTGGGTGACCAGTCCTCCAAAGAACTACTTTACAAGAGAGGCAAGGGACAGCAGGGTCTCCCGAACTGTGGTAAGTCAGCGGGCACAGGCGGGCAAGCCATGCCAGAGGAGGCAGAGCTTCCAGACCCTGTCTCAATGGCATTCTGGTGGGGGTGAAGGCAGATGCCCTTAGTCCTCTGTCACTGGAACACACTGGCAGCCAGCCATCTCTAAGGCTGACTGACATGTGTTTCCACCAAGGTCTAGTCTTATGAATAAAGCCTCCTGGCTGGGTGGCCTCATAGGCCACTACAGGCCACAACTACACACACATTTTGGGATGGCAGGCCTTAACTCCAGGTCCTGACCCCTCAAACTCAGGATAAGATCCTGGAGAAAGTGCCCTTTTGAAGGGCATGTGGGCCCTGGGGAGAACCCCACAGAGGTTCTCTAATGACTTCAGCCTGCATGAGAAGGGCAGCTGAAGCCGCACCAGGCAAAGGGTCATGCTTACAGAATTGAGGGGCCACTCAAGAGCCCCGAAGTGATTAATGACGGCTCATCGGGTGCTAGGAACCCCATTCTCCAGGTCAGGAGACCAGGGCTGGTAGGGGGGCGTCAGGGTGGGCACCAGACAGGACTCACACTGGGGGCCTGTGGGGGGCGGTGAGGAATGACCAGGCCAAGGGGAAACCCAGGTAACTGGAAGGCGGACAGAGTCCTCTCCACCCTGGGCAGGGGGGGAGGGGGGGGGAGGGGCCTGAGGGAGCCTGAAGGCAGAGATGCAGCCTTGCACTTCTACCCTCCTACATTCTTCCCTGAAGCATGTGGATTTGGGGTGGGGGTGAAAAGCTCCCCAAATGATCCTCTATCCTCCATGGGCTCCCACTCCACTTACCAGCCTCTCCCTACTCGTAACATTCCACTCACTTTACAGATGAGGAAACCAAGGCCAGGAGAAGAGTGTAGACAGAGATCACCAGCCCAGTGAGAGGCAGAGACCCGAGCGGGGCCCTCCGCCTCTCAGGCCCTAGTGGGCAGGATTCCTGGATAGTTCCTATGGAGCTGAGGACAGGGAGCCGGCGACTCCCTTCTCACTCAAGCCACAGACTGTGTGGTGCCCTCCCACCCCGCCGCTCAGACTCTTGAGTGGGTGCCCCACCCACCTGGTATAGCTGATTTCAGGCTGGGGTCAGCTGGCTGAAGCCCAGCTCCCAGCCCTGACACAGCTGAGTTTAAGACGGGGCAGATTATTCTCTCAGCCATCTATTGGATGCCCCTTGTGCCAAATTCTGAAATGTAGGCTCCGGCTTCATCCTCCCCACCCTCACCTCAGAAGTTCTGCACACTGTGATATTGAGGGGAAATGGAGGGTTGATGAGGCCAAGCCCCAGCCCAAGTACACTACTCAGTGCAGGGCAGGACTCTCAGGGCTCAAGACTATTCACTCATTTAAGTCATCAGTAGGCGAGGACAACCGCATCCCAATTCTCCAGGCCAGACGGTGCACAAGCATGGAGAACTGAACTCTCACATCTGATCATGAGCACTGGACTGAGAATCCTCCAGGCTGTCTGACCCACCTCTAATCACCTTCCCCCACCCAGCTAGCCAGGAGAGAGACAAGTCTGGCTGGCTCTAGGCCTGGTCCAAACAGCCAGTGCCCTTTCCACACTCCCACCCAGGGGACCCTTCTGGATGAGAGATGGTTCTGAAATCGGAGCTATGTAACAGTCTGGAAATGGCTCTGGCTAAAAGGTGGAAGAAGAGAAGAAGGGATGTGAAAGGAGAGGACTACAGAGAGGAGAGGTGTGAGGAAAAAAGGGCATGAAACGAGGAAGGGCTGGGGAGGACAACAGGGAAGACCCTCCCCCTCTGGTGTCTAGCAGACTACAGCTGTGGCCAAGGCACAGGAAGATCTGCCCGGTCCCTTCAAGGCACGAACATCAAAGCTGGTTCCCAGCCAGCCCAAAGGTAGCACCCTTTGAGGTTTGGCAGTGATCCGGCCATATTTCAGGCTGATCCGAAGCAGGCGGCGCCCCACCCCCTCCTGCCCGCCTGCCAGGAGATCCCCATCTGGGCTGTCTACTTAATACCCCATTAAGGGAGAAAATATACAGCCAGATCCCTCCCGGCCTCAGCTGCCCATTCCTCTGAAAAGATCAAGGCTGAGCTAGATTCTCTCCTACAAACTCCATAAATAGATCACAGACTTGGGGAAAGGCAGGTAAACCCCAACATGATAGTGCCTAAAGGGGGGTATGGCACTAGGGGTCATCAAGGGCTAGCAGGAGTGGGGTGCCCTCCAGGTCCAAGAAGAATGGCATACATCTTGGCATGAGGCCCTCAGCTTGGGTTCTTGGCACCTTATTTACAGGTGGGGAGACTGAGGAACACAGTAGAGCAGTGACTGACTCCGTGTTGAGAGGCTTCAGGTTTTGGCTGATAGTGTCCACACCTCCACCAGCAGCCTGTACCCTGAGAATTGTTTATCTGCACAACCCGTGCCTTTTCCAAACTAGGAACCAGACTCAGAGAGGCTCGGAGACCTCCTGGAGAACACACAGCCCGTGGGGAACTCCGGACACACAGCAGAATTCTCCCTGACCACTCATGGGGAAGGGACAGCAGGACTTAAGCTGAACACATCCAGGTCCCCCTCATGCAGTTTACCAAGTCCAGGCAAAGCACACGTCACCTCTCCGGGGCTATCTCTTGGTCCTCGAGGTTACTGGTGAGAATGAGTGAACCGGCTGCTCCAATTCCTGACTCATACTGGGCAGTGACGACTTCCTCCTGAGAAGGACCATCGCCTTCCTCTTTCCTCCCCAGCTCTCTGCTCCTTCCCACAGTGGCTCACCTGGGAACCTCAGCTCCCAGCATCCTTCAGGATTTTCACTGTCCACCCTGGCCATCCACAGGTGTCTCTAAACTGCCCATCTGACCAAGGATCTCTCCTCTCCAGGGAAGATCAAACTCTCCCTCTGGAGCCTTGGCTCACACTGTAAGGCCCTGGTCTTAGCACCCAGGTGGCTGCTCATCTGACATCTGTGGTATCAACGACATCAGGACCAGGACCTCTTTGCATCTACCTTCCATCCATCCTCCCAGACTCTGGCCTCCAAGGCTACTCAACCTCTACCCTCTCTGCCCACCGGCCTGTCATCAGAGCACCATCTGTCCCTCTTCTGCTGACTCCCCTGCAGATCCTAAGTGCTGGAAGGCAGAAGAGCCCCTTGAGAGTGAGGCACAGATATCCCTAAAGCCCACCCCAGTAGAAACGGAGGTACAGAGGGCAGGGGGATCCTGGGCACTCGGAGACATCTGCCACCTACACAGTTCACCAACAGCTGACTCTGGTAGGCCCCCACCTCTACCTCCTCTCACCATCAGAGATAGAGCAGTGAGCACGGGGTGAACCAAGCAATTTTCCAGACCTAGTGGGGCTCGGCAAGCCAATTTGAACACAGAATAAACCTCTGGCCTCTGCAAGAGGGGCACAGCAAACAGTGTGAGCACACTGGCTGCTGCCACCCCCACTCTGAGCAGAGAGCATGGCTGGGCCAGAGATGCTGCGCTCGGCTGCCAATTCCCGGCTCAGCAGAAAGCCTCCATTTTGCAGGGAGAAATTAATGGAGAGGGAGAAGCCTGGGAAATTACGAGTTGCCACCTGCAATTTCTCCCTCCAAGGAGAGCGGCACGATGGCTGATTAAAGCTGCAGCCGCCCTGCCAGGCTGGGCAGGCAGCTGGGGAAGGTCCACCTGCCAAGAGGCAGGTGGGAAGCAACAAGGGGGACCCCTTGGGGCTCCAGGGCTTCGGCAGCCTCTCCCAGGGAACTCTGAAGAGGGATAGCCTGCAGCCAAGGGAAACACCCTTCTCCCCTCATTATCCTAAAAGGTGGATGGGTCACCAGACATCTCGGTGACCTTTGGTACCCCATGGATTATGGGACAGGAGATACACCTCTGGCCGAGCTCCTCATAGGCACGATGGGAGAATCAGGGAAATGGCACCAACAGAGAGAGCATCCCTTGTCCCTGAGGCTGTACCAGGCACCTTGGCCATTGTTGCTAGCCTCCTGACCAGGACAGGGAGGTTCAGGAGGGAGGTCCTTGTTTCAAATGAGGAAACCCAGGCCTGGGCACCGACTGGAGTCATCTAGTGGCAAGAGTGGGTGCCTGGGTGACGGCACAAGGCAGCCACTGTTAAGCTCCAGGACAGCTGCATAGCACTGCCTCTGCCACAGCTATGCCGACATCTGTCCAGCAGCACACAACTGTGGATCCCAGTCACCCTCCACCCCTGGATGGTAAGGGCAGAACTTCCTCTGGTCACCACCTGAGACTCTCCTGCCCCAATCCAGCCAAGGTTCCTGTGATGGATAGTGTTAACTGTCACCTTGACAGAATCTAGAATCACCTGAGACCAGCTTCTGGGCATGCCTGTTGGGGGTTATCTTGATTATAAGTTAACTGGTGGGGAAAACCCATTTTAACTGTGGCTGGGACCCTTCCCTGGTCAGGAGAGACTGGACAGGATAGAATGGAGAAAGGCAGCTGAGCCCAGGCGTGTGTATTCACCGCCCTGTCTCCTGACTATGGACAGGCTATGCCCAGCTACTCCAGACTCCTGATGCCCGACTTCCCCCTTGTGATGGACTGTACCTTGACCTGGGAGCCAGCGCCCTTTCTCCCTTAAATAGCTTCTGTCAGAGTGTTTATCATTGCAACAGGAAAGGAACTAAGACAATTCCCACCTTCCATCTGCACGCGGGATTTGAACAGGGGATGTATGAGAAGAGTGACAGCCAAGCCACTGCTTGGGAATCCGCTACATCTCTTCACACCGGAGCTGGACCACTCCTTCCTTCCAGGAGCCCACCGACCTCTGGGTCCCTCAGATCCCAGTTCTCACTAGGATGTGAATTTAGACTGAAGTGTGAAGAACTGGAATCGGCCTCATACCTCCTTCTCTAGGGTCTGTGCATTCTGAAGCACTGGACTCAACTTCCTACTCTGCAGATGTTGGACCACAGGAGGAACTGAGTAAGGAGCCACAGAGATGGGGATCTAGCAGCTCCAGCGCTGCCGGCACCAGGCACAGAAAACACCCCAATAACAGCAGAAGCCCAGGTCTCCTGAGCCAGCTCTTAGCTTAGCTACTGTTCATCAGTAAGCCAAACACCCCCCGTACCTGGTCTCTTCTGGCTCTCACCTGCCCATCTATGACCCTAGGCAGGTCCACAGGCTCTCTGAGCCCCAGCTAGGTCAGCTAGGAAACAGCATGCTGTGGCATCCTCCGGGAAGTGAACTTTGAGGCACCGCTATCTTCCAGCTCCCTGGCCCTGGCCGTATATTATAATAATGGCCTTGGCCAATAGGGGCGCAAGCTATTAGAATGAGTTAAGACCAGATTAATCTGCTTAAAAAAATATGCCTGGTTTTTACGCTGTGCATTCCCTCCTAACAACTCAGGCTCCTTCCAGGCCATTATCTCGTTTTATCGTTAATTCAATTCCATAAACATGTATTAAGTGTCTATTATGTGCACAGCCCTGGTCTGGTAGCTGGGGTTGGGTGGAGGGCCATGGGGGGAACACCCAGGTGTCTAGAGTCTGGCCAGGACCCATCTGACCTTCAGGCCCTGCTCCTGAAACTGGAGGCAGTGTGAGACTGCTGAGAGCAGGGGTGAAGTCCCTTGTCAGGATGTTGCTTCCTGGAGGGCAGTGAGGACTGGGGGTAGAGACAGCAGCATTTCTCAGAACAAGACCGACTGTATTCAGACTTAGTTAGGCACTACTTTACATCCATGGGCTCTACCCTTCCCGCCACTGGGGTATGCACTGATGATCTCACTGCCCCTAACACCAAGTAAAGAAACTGGGGCTTAAGGAGGTCATTTACTGGAGGACCCTGGGTAAACTCAAAATCAAACCTCATAGCCTCGACTTCCGCTTTTTAAAAAAGTTCATTATGGTTATTTCTTTTGTATGTGTGGGCACACATGTGCCACAGTGCATGTGGGGATCAGAGGACAACTCAGAGGAATCAGTTCTCTCCTTCCACCATGTGGATCCCAGGGATCACACCCAGATTGTCAAGTTTACTTTACTTTACAGAGCCCTTTCATTGACCCTAAATTTCAACTTCTATAGAGTATCCCAAAGGTCTCTAAAGTGTTGGGTGGACACAAAACATCTAAGAATGAATGAAGGAACAAACGAACACACACAGAGAGGGAGAGCGCCTCCCTTCACTTAGAGCTGAATTTGATCCCTCTGATGGTAAGCATGGAGGTGGTAGGGACGGGACCAGGCAGGTGCTGTGGCCCTGTGGAAGCTGGGTAAGGAGTTAGTTAGACCTGGTCCAAAGCTTGATACTGCCTCATCCCAGTCAGCTCTCTGGGCCTCAATGAGGACAAACAGACTGGCTCTGCCCACAGCCATGGGAACTGCAGTGTGTCCACAAAGACCTCGGAGTGACCCTCACTGAAGGCATGGGGGCACTGAACACCCAGGCCAGATGTCTGGTGCCCGCAGAGGATAGAAGGTTGACAAGACGTATGGGCAGAGCAGGCTGGCCCAGGCCCACGCCAGGAAAGCCACTGGAGGACCAGAGGAAGCTATAGCTGTGCTTTGGGGGGGGGGGGGGCGGGGGGGGTGACACATGCCCGCCCTCTCTTCTGAGGAGATAGAAGAGGGGCAGTTACCAGGTTCCTCACATTTCTCACGATTGCCCTGGTAAGGACTTCTATGCAGCCAGTGACCCACAGGGACAGATACCTATAGCCTCCCACCCCCAGCCTGCCCTGTCAGCCTCGAGGGGACCTGCTAAGGGAACAGACAGAGACTCAACAGGCAGAGACAAAGGACTAAAGAGCCTGGAAGCTGCCAAAGGCCAGAGCCCACTGTACCAGGACCATAGCAAGAGCGTATGCCAGGAAGTTCCATTCAGCAGCCAAGGCCTGCTGGCACTCTTGTTCTGGGCTCCCTCCCCACTCAGGCCTGGCCAACTCTCCAGCCTCTGTCCTAACTATTCCTCCCCTTCCCCTGCCCTGGGCACCTCAGCCCCCTTCCCTCCTACTCGCAACCTTTACACATACATCTTTACACACACACACACACACACACACACACACACACACACACACACCAGTCTACAGCCTCCCCTTTGCCCACACAGCTCTGATGTCAGAAGTGCCCTTCTGCTCCCTCTTATCCCAGAAGATGTGGCGCTGGGTCTAGAGTCTCTGAGATGCTTCCCGTGACTTCGCGGCCCACGAGGCCTGTGGTGGAACTCCCCACTCCCCGCTTTAGCTTTCAAGTTTAGGCTAGCTTTTCAGGAACTAAATGCTGAGATCTGTCACCTCTCTGAGCCTTGCTGTCCTCACCTGTAAAGCGAGGAAGAATAACATGCACGTGGAAAACTGAGCACATCATCATGCTCTGAAGTTGCTGTGTACTTGGCTAAGTCTACCTTGATCCCACTGCCCAGCCTTCCCAGCCCTGGCTCCCTGGACCCCACAGCGGCTGAACCAGAAGGCAGGACCTATTCTGCTTGGGGAAGCCAGGAAGGCTTCCCCGGGAAGGTGGTATACATCTATTCAGACTCTGAAGGAGGCTTAGGAGTTTTAGGGCAGTGACAGCCGTATGCTACTCATGCATCAAACACATGCTGAGGGGCTATGAGCCAGGAAGTACTGGTTCAGTGAGAAGATGAATGGGTCCTGGGGACACAAAATCTACCTTCCAGGAACATCTCTGGGGCAGGCAAGCAGTAACGGGGATCTCATAAATGACTCATTGATTCCAGCTGTCTGGAGGGTCAGCAAGAGGAAGGAGGTGCTGAGATTACAAACGGCAGGGATCCACTCTGTCTGGTTGTCTGTCTGTCTGTCTGTCTGTGTGTGTATAAGTGTGTGTGTGTGTGTGTGTGTGTGTGTGTGTGTGTAAGCGTGTGCACGTGCCAGAGCAGCTGTGATTCATCCAGACCCAAGACGTGAAGAGAACATTCCAGGCAAAGCCTAGAGGAAGAAGAGGGTATGGTCTGGAGAAGTGGTGGCCGGCCCTGTGACGGGGGACCTGGAGTGGCCCGGGTCTTAGGGCTGAGCCTGGCAGTGTGCACTCATCTCCAGGCAACAGGAAGCCAGGCCAGGAGCCCCAGACAGGAAGGTTTGGGGACCCCATGACCTTGCACGTCCCGAAGCAGGAAAACAAACCCCAGACAGGTAGATGTGTGGCCGGCAAAGAACCCTCCTGGGGCCCTGAGGGCTGTACAGCCATGTGCACAGGCACTCAATGCCTTCCCCAGCAGAGTGGCACAAACAGATTGATGAGGCCCAGGCTCAATCCATCTTGAGTTTAGCTCAGCTTCTGGCTGCATCCTGGTGACACTGGCCCATCAATACTGGAGAAAATACGGCCTGGAGGAGGACCAATTAGGAACAGCACCGCAGGCTGAGGACGAACAGCACAGTGTCTACCAATCACTGTCCTCAGAAAATGGGCACATGAGTACAGGAATGGTAGCAGGGCACAGGTGAGGACCGGGCTACCAAGCTGCTGCCCCCACACAGTCTGCCACCTGCCAGGCTCTGCGGTCGGCTGAGCTGTTGTCCTATGGTATTAACGATGGGGCATACAGTCAGGGACGCAGATGGGAGCCGCTTGGGGCTTCACCTCCTGTAATAAGCCTGGGCAAGAGAGAGGCCTTTCCCTGCCTCTGTGTGTGTGTGTGTGTGTGTGTGTGTGTGTGTGTGTGTGTCCCTGTCCAGAGTTAAGTGTTCCCCATGCCTCAGTTTCCTTTATTAGAGAAATGGGGACATTCCTGCTTCAGAGTGGGGAGAAGGTTCAAACCGACTCTAGACGGGATGGTTTTTCATAGTGCATCTGCTGGGCCGCCATTAAGCTCAGAGGGACTGCTCTGGAAGCCCACAGTAGCCATCCCTGCATGACATACCCACATCGAGGGCAGGAGGAAGGTGTGGGCCAAAGTAGGAGTAGGAGTCAAAAAGACCTGGCCTGGTCATCTGCATTGCAAGACAGGGATTTAAAGGCCGAGCCCAGGGCCACTGCAACAAGGGCAGCAATGGCCTCATCCCTGGCACCCTGAAAACACAAGAGCCTGCTTGTCTCCTGATGGCCTGCTTTCCATCTCTTCCATAAACCCTAGCACCAGAGCCTTGAATATTTAAGATAGCCTTAACATCCTCGGCACGCAGGCTACCCAGAAGCTGGAACTCAAAAGGGGTTCCTTCCCTAGAGGAGGTGTGACACTCTATAGGGTTCAAATTGAAAAAAACCTGGACAGGACAATAGTGATGCTGAAGAAATGGAGAAACTGGCTGAACACGATGGCACATCCAGGAGGCGAAATGGGGAAGGGTTAGGAGTTCAAAGCCAACTTGGTAACATATGTAACTATGTAACACAACATCAGCTACATAGTAAGTTAGAGGCCAGCCCGGACTACAGGAGCTCCTGTCTCAATCAGGAAGGAAGGGAGAGAGAAAAAGAAGAAAGAAAAAAAGGAAGAGGGAGGAGCAATGGAAGGAAGCTAGACATAAGAGTACATATCTATAATCCGGAGACTGAGGCAGGAGGATTAGGAAATCAAGGCCAGCCTCACAGATATAAGGAAAGGAGAGAGATGTGAAGAAAGAAGAAATGCTAATGGTTAGGAAAAGAAAGGAAACACTGAGGATGAGGAGGGACTTTGCAGTCACCTTGCAGAGATGGGCAGTGTTATTTGTGGATCTCGAATGCTCCTCAAAGGCTTTATTTGACTTAATGCTATCGGGGGAGGTGGTGGGAAGTTTAAGGGCAAGGCAGATCAAAGTCATCAGGCCACTGGGGCACGTCCCGAGGGGACTGTGGGATACCAGTCTCCTCTCCCTGATTCTCGGCCACGAGGTAAGTGCCTTTACTCCACTCCGGACCCCTGCCATCCTGCCCTGCCTTGCCACAGGCCCAAAAGCAATAGGAGGAATGAACCAAGGGTGACACTCAAAACTGTGAGCGCCCACAAGCCCTCTCTTTGTAAGCAGGTATTTCAGGCGCCTGTTACAGTAACAAAAGGAAGACCACACAGGGAGGGTTGGTAGGGAGTGCACTAGATGGCCAGCACACTCAACAAAGGGGTCACAGAGCAAGGGAAATCTCTGAAGTCTCCAAAGTGTCATGAATGAATGAATGAATGAATGAATGAATGAGAGAAATCAAACAAGCTACCAGGCGGAGGTGGGAAGGGAGCCTCCAGGACTTCATTACTGACCCCTCCTAGTTGGTTTCCTTGGTCAGAAAGGCACCTGGGAAACTCATATAGCCATGGCCCTGCCTGCCTGATGTGAGTCGTGGCTGGAAATGGAATCCTTCTGGATGTAGCCGCAGGCAGGGCGGGAGCGCCACGCTGGACTTTCCCTTGTGGGTGGGAGCTTGATGGGCCTGCTCAGATAAGACTCAGTCCACCGAAGAGCCCACAGAAGGGGCTATAAAAATGCTTTTGGGAAGATGAGTAATGGAGAGCTCAGATTCAAGACACCCCTCACGTGCTGAGGACAGTCACTGGGACCTAAGGCCTCATTCTCCGCCACCACAACCATCCCCTATCCCAACCAGTGGTTGCTCTGGCCTGGCCATCTCTGCTGAGCCTTGGGCTCCTCTTCTGAAAGATGGCAACGAACATTCCTTCATGAGGAGGAGGCATGAGGCTGCAGATCCCTGAAGTTCCAAACATCTCTCTCCTGAACCCGAGAGGTAGATTAAAGTACAAGGCGCCTGGCCTCTGTCCTCCAACCTCACGAGGCCCTATGTCCTTTCCAGGGACCACATGTCTGCACAGCCCAGGAAAAAATATCCAGAGAAGAGCAGCTGGATCCAGGCAGGTGGTCTGAGAGCCAGGGAGGCACACTGTTCTCAGACCACTTCGTGTCAACTCGAAGGCTCTCAGCCTTCCCAGTCTGGGCTCCCTTGTCAGGTCCATACCATCACCACACTATGCAATGCAGCTGCAGGGAAGGAGGAAGCTCCATGGTCTGACCCGCCCTTATGGATGGGGGCTGGATCAAGGGCCTGGCCAGACAAGCCACACAACATCCCTGGGCCTCATCTTTCCTATCTGAGAACACAGATGCTAATGTTATGTCAGGAAAACAAAAACTGTCAGTGGTGGTACTTAGTAGGCCTGCCGGGAGCAGAAACAGCTGCCGGGGTGTAATGAACTCTCTGGCACACAGCACAACTTTAATCCCAATGTGTACCGATTTTACAGGCTAGCAAGGTAAAGTTACCCGAGGCCTGAGAACCCCAGGTGGCCCGAGCTCACCTAGCCCAAAGCGCTGCCCTCCATGTGTCAGTGGTAGGTGCAGCCCTGCCCAGGGGGCAAGCTCCGTGGTGCTCAACTTCTCTATTGATCCTTCCTCCTGGGAGACCCCCCCCTCCCCATTTCTAACCCTTCCTGGCTCACACCACCCCACACAACTCCAGGGCTTTTAAATCACCTACCAGGATCAATCTTGCCTTCCCTAGGATGCCTCTGGGTTCCGTTAGGACTCTGGTCTACCCCTGGATAACTCCGAGTCTCCAAGGCCAGGCTCACAGCAGCCTAAACAGCCTCTTTGTGCCTAATAGTACAGCAAGAGCCTCCACCTCAGGACCTTTGCAAAGACTTTTCCCTGCCTAGAATGCTCTTCCCCAAGCTCTGGGCATGTCTGGCTCTGTCCTGAGTGTCACTTTCCAGGGTTACAACAGGACTCTGTCTGCTCCACCCAGTGCCTGCACAGAGTCTGCACACGGTGGATTCCAGGGTAGCAGGGAGTCTCATTTCAGAGGGCCCTGGATCCTGACAGGGCTATCCCCTAGGGCACCAGCTCAGGAACCTCAAAATGAACTTGGAGGTGATGTATGCATCTGGAACTGGCTGAATTCGTCTCTCTGGACGCGTGCTTGTGCTCAGGGCAGACGCCTAATGCGAATCGCTTCTGTCATCAGGACACGAAGGGGCTTGACACAGACCAGCTGCTGCCGCCGAAGGACAGGCTGCCAGAGCGCCGATGGGCTCTCAGCAAAATTGATGGCCGCTGTCAGAAAGTGATTTCCCCACGGCCGCGTCGCAGGCCCTCAGAGGAGCTCAAATCCCAGGCAGCGATGCCTCCTGTGGCAGAGGGTGGGCAGCCAGCCAGGCAGGGGGCCAGGCGAGCAGCCAGGCAGCCCACACCTGGTCCAGCTGCTTCCCAGGCCCCAGGGGGAGGAGGGAGCAATTAGCAGGGAGAGGAGCCCACAGGCCTGCACCTAGGAGGTGGGAGGTAGAGCAGAGGGCCAGGGGGGAGGACAGAAGCTACTCCACGTTCCCTTCATTCACTCTGCTCAGTACAAGCACCCAAAGTATGCTGGCTGGATGGCTGGATGGCTGGATGGCTGGATGGATAATTTAGAAGTGCTGAAAGGCCTCTGAGAGACAGGATCTCTAAGTGGACCAGAAGGTAGGGAGCAGCATGATGGTCTGGGCGCCAGTACCCACTCACTTCAGTCTGGACCAGCAGCACCTCCCCATCCTGAACCAGTGTCCCAGCTCACATTGCAGCATCCCATTCTGTCTGTGCCTTCTTCCATAGGTGGGAGGTGGCAGGGAACTGGACCAGAACACACAAAACAAGTGACTTGTCACATAATTCTTCAAAACCACCCAGTTGATGCCTGAGGCCCCAGGTAGATGGCAGGCTAAAGTCCCCTCAAGACTACCACAGGACACAGTCCAGCCTGCGAGGGAAGGCCCAGAAAGGTTCAGTGCCCCAGCACTCACCAGTCACCCAAGAGAGGTGAAGCCAGCTGGAGCCTTAGGGCACTGTGCCAAGCCAGGGATCCACTCACTGGGGCTCTGCCCAAGGTCCTCGAGATAGCAGGGAGTGGGCAAGGGGGGCTGAAGGCGAGGAAGGCACAGAGGGCAGACACACTGAGAGACACATCTAGGCCAGGTACAAAGAGATGGCGGAGGAGGGCAGGTAACCTAGTGGGTAAAATAGGTACAGAGGCAAAGTAATTTACACTCATTCATTCATTCATTCATTCAAACACTCACGGACTCTATTCCTTGTCAAAGTCCTGAGCTAGTGAGACTCCCACATCCTTGAGGGCAGCTCTCTAGTTCCACGGGACTGGGCAGCATCAAGAGCCAGTGCTTACATGAATGGGCACCAAAATGAAATAGAGTTCAGGCGCTGGGCCAGTGGGAAATAAGAGATGAGTACGGTCAGGGTGATGACAAGGAGATGTCCTGTGAGGATGTGGCATCCACCTGTGCACATGAATATGGGGTCTCTGCTCAGCTCAGCCCCCTGGATCTATGCGGCTGAGGCACACCATGTTCATTGTCCTTGCTGCTGCTGCTGCTGCTGCTGCTGCTGCCTGATCTCCTGACTGTTCCACTAGTTCCTCACTGACTCAAGGGCAGGATCCCCCCAGAACTCCCACAGCCCTTAGTGCTGACCCCACTCCAGCACCAATACCAAGGGGCTCACACCTCCAGATCGCGCAGTGAATCCCTTGAGGGCAGGACCACAGGGTGCCATCAACAGTGCCCTGTACCCTCATGGTGAGTGGTAAGGAAGTAGGGGTTTGGGGGGAGGGAGAAATGGCTTACAAGTCCCTGTGGGGACAAGCAAGATCTGTTCCAGGAACTTCTAAGGGTCACCAGGCAAGGCCCAGCACAAAGAATACAGCAAGGGGCCCAGCATAGCCCTCGTCCATTGGTCTCATCAGCCTGGTCCCATTCACAAGGTTCCTAGAAGCTCCAGAGGCTGCAGAAAGATCAGTCGCCACCTAAGGCCCCTCCCTGCACCCCAAGTAGCACCCTGAACTAACCTCATGGCCCCTGAATATATCTACTATAAGGACACAGCCTGGTGTCCGATGCCAGACCACATCTCCATTTGCAGGTAGCCAAGCTCATCCCTAGAAGGCAACTGGGATTAAACACTGACATCCCCATGCCCAATCGGGAGCCTCAGGGAAGCCGGGGCAATTCTCCCCTTCATGTGTAGAAGGCCACACCCCATCCAGGGCCAGAAAACAAGAGACCCTAACAGGGGACACCTCCTATCTGGGACAGCAGCTCTTCCCTCCTACACCTGCCCACCACTCCCAGGAGAACAAGCACTCACATACTGTAACTCCATAACGTCGTGCTATCACGTGAGCTGGCGAAGCTGAGGCCAGAGGTCCTTCCTCATCCTCTGTCCATGGAAGGAACACCCTGACTACCGGGGTCTCCAGAGGGATGGACCTGTTCCCATGCCATTAACACCACGGTCACCACCACAACCTCCCTTCTGAGCTGCCTCACTGTTAGGCCTCTCCAGTCCTTCCTTTCTTCCTGATGCCAGTGTGGAACACATCACTCCCCTGCTCCAGTGCCATCAATGGCTCTCACTGCCTCCCGAATCACTGCCAGACTCCTTGGCTTCCAGCTCCTGATACTGGCATCAGCATCGCTTTATGGTCTCATCCCCAAAACTTCAGCCAAAAGTCACCCTACCCCCAAATCCAAAATGTCCTTCCTGGCCTCTGTGCCCACAGCTTCTCCCCCTGGAATACTCCTTCCCTGAGCCCCTTCACTGACAAGTAGAAAGTATGCCCCAAAGGCATGGCTCAAAGGTCTCGTGGCCTTGGCGATCTTCGCAGGCCCCTGGAGAACACCAACCACAGTACATGTCTGCCGCTGCTGCCGTGAGTGCTCCGCATGCCAGGCTGGCTGACTCACCCCACACACCCTTGACACTTGCTGGAACGAATAAATTACCTCATTTAGCCACAGAGCACGCCTGGCTTGAGTGTTGGCAGTTCAGCCAAGAGCCCTCGCGTGGAAACCGCCACGCTGAAGGTGGCAATCATTCACCTCACCCAGAAATGCACTGTGAACGCCGGAGTCCCCATGGAGCAAGCGCACGTGTGTGGCTGGGGAGTGGGGCACCGGACGGCGAGCTTTGGTTTAAATACACGTGACAGGAAACCTCCAACTCCAACTGCACAGGGCCCACCATGCCCCCCCCCCCGGGTCTCTTCACCATTCTGCAGGGGACACAACAGGAAGGGTACCTCCATGTCACAGAGGTGGGCACTGGCTCAGAAAGGCCAAGGGATGGGCCCGCAGAGACCCTGGTTGTCAGGCTGGCATCACGGTGCTTGTTTCTCACTACTCGGGTAGGTGGTAGCAGGGGTGGGCTAGAGCAACAGAGAGGCTGGAGAGCGGGAGTTCGCTAGCCTTCTCACATGTGGGATGAGAAGGGTAGCCTAAGAAGGAAGCCACAGGGGCCCAGGGTGATCCACCCTCACAGGCCTGATGAGAGAAAGAGCAGCCAGCCAGCAGGACCCAATTAGGCATATGGCTTCAAAGGCACCCATGAGCCAAGATGAGCCAGACCCTGCTGGAGCCTAAGCAGGGAATCATCAAGGCTTCTCCCCATGTGTGCCAGCCCAACCCTGGGTACCCCAGTTGGCCATGCTCCCAGAGACCTACGGAGCAGGCAGGCCCAAGCAGCAAAGATCCTCACTGGAGGCCCCAACAAGCCCCAGTGCCAGGGATGGACTGAGTCCTGACTCCACAAGCACCCCAGTGCATTCACCTGCCAGAGGCCCTAGCCATGGCCACAGGCCCTGCTAGGGCACCCTAGGCCCCACCCTATTTGTCCAGCCTGATTTGCATATGCTAATTAGACACACACACATCCCTTGCTCCCCTCGGAGCCAGCTTGTTTGGGGAACGGCTGGATCTGGCTATACCTGTACCATGCTGATGTCACGCCGAGCTATTTCCAGCCTGGTTGCCATGGGAACCACAAGGCCTCAGCTCCAGTTAGGAGTTCAATATATAATTTACTTACTCCCCCATCCCCCCCAGCCCCACCCCAAAGAGACTGGGGCATATGGGGAACAATTGGCTAAAATATACAATAACACCCTCCACTTCCCTTGGAGGCCTGTGAGAGTAGAGAGGGAAGGAGAGCCGCACAGCGGAACGGTAAATCCATTTTTGGAAAAGGGGATAGCAGTGGGGAGATAGCGTCTCTCTGTAAGGAAAGAAGGGAGCTTAGCATTTGGGTACTTCCAGGGAGGGACTCAGGCTTGGCCAGGGGTGACAGAGAGCCCTCTGCCCTGTGACAGTCCAGTGCTGTCAAACAAGCCTTCATTAGGAACTTCAGCTCCTCAAGCAAGGACCTGCCTGGTTCTGCGAATCTCCGAGGCTTACAAAACCACTACTAATTCAGCTGGCACAGTTTGGGCACCTCTACACACACAGATGTCCCCAGGGCCTACTGCCAAATACAGGGGCCACCCGCCACCTCCAGGCTGGGTGTGTGGTGTACCCACGATGGACCACAGAGACTGGCTGAGGCCAGGGGTCATAGAGTCAGTCAAAGGTGGCACTCGCCTTACTGAAGCTCAGGCTACAGGCAGTATTTAGACACTTGCTCTGTGCTCTCCCTGTGAGGGGGGCTGGGGACACAGCAGGGCTCAGGAACAGACCTTCACATGGGAAACCCCTAGGCTGGCTGCAGGAGAGTGGATCCGGGTACCAAGAAGGTCTAAGGTGAGCATGGGACTACAAGGACATCTATAAGGACATCTACTATCAGAGGTAGTTGGGGAGGAGGGGACATTGCAGTAGCATCCACAACACCAACGCCAGTTGCCTCTCTGGTACTGCCCTTGTGCCCCTCAGCAAGTCAGGTTCTCTCTCCCACCTCAGTTCCTGGGCTCTCCCAGCCCCGACTAGAAGGAACCACAGACCATGACCCACTGTGTGGCTCCCCAAGGTTCTGTCTTGCCCTACTTCCCATGTTCCTTCTACCCCTAATGGTGCAGGAACAGGATGGCAGAGCATACTATGACCCCAATTTCTCCTCAGAGAACCTCAGGATCAGCCCCCACCAAGCTCTTCATCTTCCTTCTTCCACTCTGTCGAGCCACACACACTCACGAACATTCCGGCCACTGGGCCTTTGCACATTCTGTTCACCCACTTGGAATGCCTTTCTCCCAGAGGGCCACAGAACAGAGCAGGGAGAATATGGCCAGTGGAGCAGGATAGCTTGTATTAAATGTTAGCTTTGCCACTTAGCAGCTGTTGACCCTGTGTGCCATCTGTGAGATGGGCATCAGAGCTTTGTCCACGTTAACTGAGTTAGTATAAACAGAGCAGAGCTTGGTTAAGTGTGGCAGCCGCTGTCAGCTACTGTGACCACGACCACTCTAGACCTGGTGTCTCATACGCCCTCCCTCCACTCAGTCCCAGCTGCCAGCCCCTGCACGCACTACTGTGACGGTTAGGGTTGTCAACTTGACAGAATCTAGAATCATCTTGGAGACAGGCCTCCGGGCATGGCCAGACTGGAGAGGGGGGGTGTCTTGGTCACATCAATTGAAGTAGGAAGGCCCATCTTGACTGTGGGTGGGACCATTCCCTGGGCAGAGGATCCTGGACTGGACAAAAGAGAGAAAGCCGGATGAGCAGCAGCATGAATTCATCCACCGTTTGCTGACTGTAGGCAGGATACGAATGACTGCTTCAAACTCCCTCTGCCTTGATTTCTCCGCCATAACAGACTGTGCCTTGATCTGGGAACCAGAATAAAGCCTTTCTCCTCTAAGTTGCTCTTTTGCAGAGTATTTTATCACAGCAACAGGAAAGGAATCTAAAACTACTATGCATTTCTCTGTCTATCAAGTTAACACCCATCTCCCCAGCATGGCAATCATCTGGGAAGCCAGAGCAAGGCCAGTGAGCACTCCTGCTGCATCTCCAGTTTGGACACACAGTAGGTGCTCAGTATGTATGGGGGGGGGGGGGAGAGGACGACAGCAATGGACATACCTGTTATCACAGAAATGCACTAGGCATGTGCCTGTAGGACTCACCAGAGCATCAATTCATCCTAAGCTAGGACCCCCCAGCTCCCTAGTACAGAACAACATCTTTTACATCTGCAAGAGGTGGGGAGGGCTGGGGACCAAACACTCACACCAGGCAGCAGGGCCTGCAGAGGTGACAGCTCCGGTCAGCTCCGGGAGCCTGGAGCACTCACAGCTGTGTTTGTCCACACCTCGGCTGCCTGCCTCCCTCACTGCCCCTGTAATGTACACACAGCCTCCCAGGAAACTGCAAAAAATGAGTTAATATAACATTATGGCTGAGAATTTAAATACACAGGAGTCAGGCAACACAGACTTACAGTTCCCCAAGCAACTGTAAAAATCACATGAGCAATTCAGGAGCAAAGGCGGGCATGGATTTAAGGCCTTCTCGGCCACTGGCAGACCCCAGTGGCCACACCCCAACCTCTCAGACAGACGGTCCTTCTAGGCCCAAGGAACACAGACACAAGGGACTAGCTACCCTGACCGTGTGGCTCACGGGACACAATCCTTTGGAGACACTAAGGAGCTGCCAGCAGGAGCTCTGGGGCCCCACCCCATGGCACCCCATGGCACCCCATGGTCCTGTCGGCTGCACCTCCAGTTGTACCCACACCTGTTCCTGGCTCCACGGCTAGGCACTCTTAGGGCTCAACACCCTGCACAGGTCTGTCCTGTCCTGTCCATTCTACAAGGCATGTGTCACAGGGCTACCGTCCAGGCCCCTTGGTCCCCTCTTCCCGTCTCAAATAATGGATTCAAGAAAGCAGGCTTAGGGTGGAGAGATAGCTAAGTGGTTAAGAGCACCGGCTGCTCTTGCAGAGGACTGGGGTTCAATTCCAAGGACCCACAAGACAGCTTACAACCATCTGTAACTCCAATTCTAGGGAATCCAGCACAAGGCACCCATGTGATACACAAACATACATGCCAGTAAAACACCTACACATATAATAATCATTAAATAAAGACAAGCGGGGAGGGAATGGGAAGAGGGAAGGGAGGGGAAACTGGTTGGAGTGTAAAATAAATAAATAAATTTAAAATAAAATAATATAAAATAAAAAGGAGAAGAAGAAAAAAGAACACAGGCCCAGGCCCTGTTGAGCTCACAACAAAACTCCATACTTACAGTCTTTTGTTTTGTTTCTGTCTCTGTTTTATGTGTTTCTGAGACAGGATTTCTCTGTGTAGCCCTGACTGTCCTGGAGCTCACTCTGTAGCCCAGGCTGGCCTCGAACTCAGAGATCCGCCTGCCTCTGCCTCCTGAGTGCTGGGATTAAAGGCGTGCGCCACCGCCACCAGGCTCACACTTACAGTCTTCAGCAAGTCATCAGTTCTATTGGTGCCTCAGTCTCCCCATGTATGACAGAGGTGCTAACTCCTACCTCAGATGAATTAACACCCCTGCTTGGCAGACTGGAGTGGCCGGGAACGCCACCACTACCTCCACAGCCGTCCAGTTTTCCTCCCTCAACCAAGAACCAGGAAACACAAAACACAGAGGGAGGGGCACCTAAGTGAGAGAGAGAGCATCTGTCAGGGACGGCTGAGCCTGGAGGGGTGGCTGGGAACGAAGAGCTAACTCTTGGATGCCCAGGCTGGGTGGGTCGCGAGCCACACTGCGGCCATTTCCTGTCTATCTTCTGAGGCTGGCTGAAAGAGTGACAGGGGGAGCCCCTCCCTTGATGAGATCAAAGGCAGTAATGAGTTAGGGTCTCCCCTGGGGTGGGGGGGTCTGGGGAGGGAGCACCAGCACTGGGGAGAAGAGGTTGGGAGAAGCGAGGTCAGAGGTTTGTTCCTGAGATTGAGAAGGCTTCCCTGAGCCTAGAGCAAGCACACGGCCAGCAGGCTTCTCCCACCGCTGAGGGAACCACTGTAGCAGCCAGAGCCACAGCTGAGTGCTGGAGCGGTGACTGGGCGTGGCTCAAAGCGTGGCTTAAAGCGACAGGGCTCTCCATCTTCAGGTCCAGGGTGGGTCACTCACCTGGCTCAGCATTTTTGAACCCAAGCCCTTATGGGAAGATTCTTTCCAGGATCTTTATCTGGCAGGGTGTGAGCCCTGTGGAAGACTGACTAGAGCAGCAAGATAGAGAGGCCTGGGGGTGGGGGTGAGGGTGGGGGTGGGGACGGAGGTGCCAGCATATAGGGGAGTCACTCCAGGAAGACCTGGGTTCTGAGGACGCTGCGGCTGGAGGCTCTCAGATCATCTGGTTACAGTGACTGGTGTCATGGAGAGGAAGCACGCGTTCAGCTGGAGGAGGAGAACATTGAAGGGTCAGGATGACAGTGCAGGGTGTACCACTCCTGGTTAGTGGGGGGAGGCATCTCAGAGGAGGTGGCAGCTGAGCTGGGCAATGCATGCATTGCTGCAATACATGCATTGCTGCAACGCATGGCCCTGGATAAGGGTATTTCAGGGAAACCACAAGAGCAACAGCTTGGAGGCAGAGCCAAGCCCGGCATGGTGGAGCAGCAGCCGAAGGAACACGGCAAAGATGAGCCTCTCCCCAGTTAATGCTACTCAGTTCAAGGCCCAGAGCCAAAGGCCTATGTCTGAACACCAGCACAGAACCTCAGATTCCTCATCTGGAAAATGGGGTGGTGGCTGACATCTATAACCAACAACAACCAACATTGGAAGAGGCTGTGAGGGTTCAGCCTATCACTGGGAATCCAGGCAGGTACCATGGGAACCTGAGCTGCTGCTGTCATTACTGGAAGGGACGGGAGCCCAACAAACCCACAACGGCAACCAGGAAACACACATTAACTCCACAGGCCCACTGAGTCGGGAGAAGGGACACAGTAGAAAGCAGAAGCAATGACAGCACAAGAAGATCCATCCCCTCTGCCACTTGCATGGAAGAGTGTGGCTTGCTGACATACTTTTCTGTCACCCGGAGATGGACATGATCCCCAGCTTACAAGACAAGACACCAGAAGACTCTCAGGCTGAGGCTCACAGTGCAGGAGCCAAGTAGCCATAGCCTTGTACCTGGCACAGGGCAGAGCTAAGGAAATGGTGGATGGATGGATGGATGGATGGATGGATGGATGGATGGATGGACGGATGGATGTGAATGGATGAATAGATGGATGGATGGATACATGCATGGATGAATGGATGGAAGGGTGGAAGGAAGGAAGGAAGGAAGGAAGGAAGGACAGATGGATGGATGGATGGATGGATGGATGGATGGATGGATGCATACATGAATGAATGGATGGAAGGGTGGAAGCATAGATGGACAGATGGATGGATGGATGGGTGGGTGGGTGGGTGGGTGGGTGAATGGATGGAGCAACAGACAGAACAATGGACAGCAAGCAGACAAGAGTCAGATACCTCACTAGTAGCCTCACTTCATGCTTCCCAGGACCCATGCAGCTCATTGGCCCCCAAACACTCAGTGGTCCCAGCATCTGCATGTGTCCCTGGCTGTTCTAGAACTGGGCCACATGTGGGAGACGTATCTCTCCAGGAGATCAGCAGTGCCCCCAGGCTGGCTTGGGTGACAACAGCTTCTAGGAAAAGTGTCCTTAACTTGTTCCCTCCCACCTGTTGGTCTCTCATCAACCTCCTCCTGCCATCTGGCAGGTGGGGCCTCTATGCCAGGCCACTTGACTGTCACAGCAACCCCACATGCCCTGCTCAGCAAATCTCGTTTTCATCCCAAAGGTATTGCTGCAAGGTAGGGCTGGCACCAGCCAGGACCATCTGCTCAGCCTGAGGGAGGGGCAGGGTCCGAGATTTCACTTTATCTGACATATCGCTGCGGCATCCTGGAGCTGGGCATCCTGCCAGGTGACCCCTGTGGGTAGGGGACCAAAGAGGGCCAAGTCCTGGACCTCAAAGAGCTCACATCACAAGCAGGGTCAAAGCTGGACAGTCTCGAGTAAAGAGCCCCTGAGGGTGCGAGGACAAGGCTCGCTGGCCTGTCTGGGTTTCCAGGAGAGGCCGTGGGTGCAGGGAGCTTGATGCCATGAACAGGGAGGAGACAGCACTCCAGGCAAAAGGCCCCATAGGACAAAGGGATCTTTATGGCGACAAAGGTTCATCTTTGCCATGTGCTCAGGGGATCTCCAAATTCAGGAGATGAGGCTGAAGGCAAGAGGCAGAAAGAGTGTGAAGGGCCATGTGTTCCCTCCAAGTGCACATGGGAGACAGGGTTAGCAGAGATTCAAGGCACGGAGGGGAAGCCTGCTCCTTTATACATCTGATTCTGCCTGTAGATACCAAGGCAGCCATGTCCCACCCAGAACCCCAGCTTCCAGACTTGCAACAGCTTCTCTCGTGGTAAGAGAGTCCCCCTCACAGGCAGGTCCTGTCCCCAGAACAGCTGTAATAGTGACCAGTCAAGGCAGGGTGAGATGCTGGGCTCTGTCTTGGTCTGAAGAGCTCCAGAGGCTGGGTGGTTCTCCTGATACACTTCTCACTAGTGTCCTTCCTAACACCCTCTACCTAGAGGTCCTCCTACCCGGCAGCCAGACTGGCGAGGCTAACCAGTGACAGCGCCACTGTGAGCCCCGCTCCCTGCGAACAGGAGGTGGTATGGTATCTCTACCTCTGCTTGCTCTTCCTGTCAGCACCTCAGACTTTGCAGAGAGCAGCAAACACCCTTCCCTTCTCTCCCGATGGTTGCCATTCTGAGGGTGGGCTACGCCACCCCTTCCCGATATCGCCCTTCAGCTTTCTGGGCCTTGGGGTCCTTATCATACCATCGTCTGGACAGAGATTCTAGACTGGAAGGAGCGACCACATCCACGCGCTCTGGCTTTTCTGGGAGTCCACCACTGATGATCACCTGTCTGTGGTCAGCAGCTCCACAGTGGGCACTCTGCCACTTCCCTGGGGGAGGAAAGGCAGGCCTTCCTCTGCTGTCTCAGTCTGGGATGGGATGCTGGGAGCTGAGCCTGGGTCTCTCCAGATCTGACTACAGATTGGCATGGCTGTGGTGAGGTTCAGTGTCCGAGAATGACACTGAGCTGAATGTGGCTTTTTCTGACTCCTCCATGTGGGGAGAGGACGTAGGTAGAAGGCACGGGAGCAGTAAGAGCATTTGCTGGGTGACCCCATAACACCCCACCTGAGGAAGGCACCTCCGACCGTGGCCATGAACTCCCATCCCCAACTTGAAAAATGTACAGGATATCCCCATCAACCTACAGCTTGCCAAGACAGTAAGCAGAACCCTAGGAAATGGGTGACTCACACATCTGGAGTGGAACCTTCAGGATGGGCACCTCACAAGGGCATTCATACACATTCCCACTCCGATGGCAGAGACAGCTGGCCCACTTTACATAGGGGGGAACACACAGATACTACTATTCCTACTCAAGACAGTAGGCAGAGGAAGAGGTGGACATGGTCTGTGAATCCTGGCAGGGTCGGAGGCACTCTAGATCAACAATTCCAGATGCCCATATCTGGTGATCTTCCTGGATCACTCCCAGGAAGTCCTCCCGTATCAAGTGCCGCAGCCCTACCCTCAAATCATCTTGCTCCAATCACACACTGCCTTCTTTCACATCTTTAGACACAAGTTCTCCCTGCCCGGGGCCTTTGCACTCTCCCTTGGCTCGGCCACTGCTGCCTGTTTACATCAGTTAATTGCTAACTCAATCTGTCACTGCCATTCTGGACCCCTCCTTCAGAAAGCCTCCCCATCCTCTCTCCTCTCTGAAGTCCTTATCTTGGCCACAGTGTCACCTGGTCACAATGTCAGGCTCATCGGTGAGTACCTGATGAGCCATTAAGGTCAGTGATCCAGGTCCTGTACTCTCTCACTTAAACTAACGCGTTTTTTCCACCCACTCTCCCTCCTAAGAGCAGCCAAGGGTGGCCTCTGGCTGCTCCGATGCATCCTTCCCTGGCCTCTTGGCCCATATGGTCACCTCAGTCAGGTTGTACATAGGCCTGCAGTGCTCAACTCTCCTGAACGTACTTCCTTCCTTTTTTTCCCCCCTTTTTTTTTGAGATGGCCTTACTATGTAGCCTTGGCTGGCCCAGAACTCTATGTAGACCAGGCTGGCCTTGAACTCACAGAGATTTGCCTGACTCTACCTCCTGAGTGCTGGGATTGATAGCATGTGCTATCACACCCAGCTCCAGAACATATTTCTAACAAGTGACCCATTCAAGACACCCTGAAGAAGAGCTTGGGGGCCCTTCCCCAAGACAGGACAATCCAGGCACCTAATAACACAATGCAAGTACTTGAGATCCAGGCCCACTGAGAAGCAAGCAGTTTACCCCAGCAGCACCAAGCCCATGGGTGAAGGCTCATTCTCAAACACGGCTCCACTCACAGCTTTGAACCTGCTCTGGTTATCTGTCTAGTCCCCTTACTCCTCCTTTGTCTTGGTCTCAAGTTCCTGTCTCTGACTTCAAATTCTCAGAATCAAACTCCAGCCCATCCTTGGGCATCCTTGTGCATCCTTGGGTAAGTAGCTGAGTCCCCCGTGTGCCTCGGATTCTCAACTGTAAAATGAGAAGAAGGACCAGGACCGTGGCGTGGTATCTCCTGGGGTTGTGAGTAGAGTCTAAGGGATAATAGACACAGTATCTTATTCAGAGTCTCAGGAACAACAGGAGCCGTCATACCTTCCACAGCATCACCTCACTCCTTCAGGGAAGTCAGGCAGCCTCAGCCAGAGGCAAACAAAGCACTGTGCCTGGTGCTCCCTCGCTAAACCCGGGCCAGCCCCAAATCCGCCCCCACCCCCACCCCACTCCCTATCTGGAGAGTCTGAGACACTAGCAGCAGCATTCTGCCTTAGGCCTGGCCATCTGACGCCCACTACATCCACACCAGCCTTCTGTCACCTACTCTGCACCTCTGCTTGGCAGCTTTATCCCACCCCCGCCCCTCTGTGAGACAGAGCTAAGAGGAATTCCGAGAGGTCAGGAAGTGAGATGTGATAAGCCCCTCCCTGCCAGAACTACCTACCAACTTCCTAGGGAACAGTCACAACTTAGATATGGAAGGAAATGAAGGAGCTAGCTAGTGCTGGGCATTCCTCTCTTCCTAATGGAGGCCATGAACCCAACCTTCATCCTTCATCCCAGCATCCCAGCTGCTGAGGGACGCTCCCATCTGCCCCATCAGGGTGAGCCTGATCCAGTCTGGTACCCAGCCTGAAAACACCTGTGGAAAAAACAGTCATAGGATGGGGGGTGAGGGGGCTGGGCCTCCAAACTCTCCTCTCCAGGGCAAAAGAATCCGTGATTCCTCAGAAGCCAAGTAAGGACAGGCAGGCTGTATGTGCCAGGAGGAGGGAGTCCAGACTGGAAAGCCGGAACATGGGCTCTGTCAGGGTAACAAGGAGCCATGGGTGTTAGGGGAGAGAGAAATCGATGAGGCAAAGAGCTTGTGGGAATGGGCTGGCCACAGCAAACAGGTCATGGAATGTGATGCTGGAGGCCACCCTGGAATGCGCAGGTTGAGGTAGTTGGATGGTACCCAGCAGTCAGGAGGCAGTTCAGGGCTAACGCCAGGGCAGAGCCAGAGAAAATGCCCAGTCCCAACACCCAGTCTTCTTCCTCCCCCTGTCTGCCCTGTCCCCAAGCCAAACCACGCTGGTTGGAAGCTTAGCAATGTGGTAGAGGGAATGTGGACTCGGGCCACCAGGTTCAAACACAGGTTGTGGCCTGGAATTGACTCACAAACCATCCAGAAGACCCTGGTTGTCTGTTGGCCTCTATCCTGTCCTTCCTCACCACAGGGCCAAGCCTAAGTCCCAGATGGGGTCCAGGTCCCACCTCTAACCCTCCTCATCTGAGAGCCCCTGTGGAGCAGGCAGCCCCTGGCCCAGGAGCTCTGAAGCTACCAGGCTTGCTACAGCCTCCAGGGGCACCACCTTCCCAGGTTATAGACCCAAGGTTCCCCATCTACAGCATGTAAAAATGATACCCCTCTTCCCAGAGTGGGCAGAAAGGTTGAAGATCAGAGCGCTGGAGTATTCTCTCCCAGCACAGGCCGTGAACCCCATGCCTTCCTCAGGAAGTACTGCTACCTTCCCTTTCTCAGGTGCTTCACACCTCTCCCCTCTATCCAGGACCTTCGCACATAGACATTCTTCCTGCCTGGAACATTCTTTGTGGCCTCCCCTCCCCCCACCCATGGCTGTTCTGGGCTCAGATGCCACTCCTCCAGGAAGCCCTTCCGATCGAGATCCCAGATGAGCTCAAGGTCTCACATGTCTTCACTACCAGGAACAACAGGGGCCGTGAAGGGTGAGGAAGCTGCCTGGAGCATTGCAGGTGTCCATGGAAACCACAGATTCAGCCTACACAGTGTGGGAAGTGTTCCAAGAGGAGGCGACCCCTCCGTCTAAAATCAGAAGCTTAAAGCTGTGGAGTCCCCAGCACCCACTTTGCAGATGGGAAAACTGAGTTCTAGAGCTAAGGGCTGCCCCTACAACTGTCGGAGAAGCAGCCCCGTTCCATCAGTTCCAGGTTCTTGCCTGGTTCCCCACTCTTGGGAGGCCCATCCCTCTCCCCTGGGGCAGCCCCACGGCCCACCTGGGGGGCTGCCTGGTCCTGTAGATCACCCTGTGGGCGGGTGGCTGAAGGCTGGCGTTATCACTGGGCGCCCGAATGCGCTGAGCAGGGCAGCTGGCAGCAGCGCAGCTCCGAACCAGCTGTTTGGATGACAAACTGCGTTCAAGCTTCATTAGGGTAATCACGGGCTCCCCTCCCGGCAGCGCCGCGGAGCGCGACTGTCAACCTGAACTAATCAAACCCGGCCCCAGGACACCCACCCGCCTGGCTGACAAGCCGCTAAGCCGCGGAGCCACTTTGAGCAGCGCGGCTCACTTGGAGGTGGCGGCAGGGCTGGGCCCTGGAGACAGACAGCCTGGGAGTCCTGCTGCATGCTCCCTGGGACCCTGGGAGTCTCAAAGCTGTCAGTGCGGTTACTCTAGCCACCACTTCTTCTGTTACGGCCAGAAACAGAGCTTAGGTGACAAGGCCATCGCAAGGGAGGGGTGATGCCAGACACAAATCCCCGTTCTGTGGGCCCATCATCATCTCTTGAGAGACACTAAGGGCTGGGGACCGCTGAGTGGCCTCAGCAAGTCCCTTTAGCCCTGCACCCCAAAAGGAACTTGGGGGCTCTGGTGACAAAGATGTGGGAAGCCATTTGACAAGCAGTCGGGCCAGGGCTCAAGCGGGCACAGGTGTGTGGGCAGGTCCCCCCTGCTCAGCTGTGTGGTCCCTGGGCAGCTGTCCCTACCCACAATCAGAACCAGGCCAGAGTAACATGTCTGGTCCCTTCAATGACAGCCGGGGAAACCAAGCCCCGGCAAGGGGCGGGGGTCAGAGGCAATGGTAGATAGCACAAAGTGTTGGGCTGTTGAGACAGAGGACCGTCATTCATTCACACATTCACTCATTCATCCACCCATTCACACGACAATGGGAGCTCTGCGTTGGGCACTCAGTGCTTGCTGAATGAACAGATGCCTACAAGGCTGAGAGCATGAATGGATGCCTGGTGCTAGGGGCTCAGACGTGAACTCAGCAGACACTCGCCCTGCCTCCCGGAGTCTGTCTAGTGGGAACAGCCAAGCAACAGATAATTAATTACAAATGACACAGGCAACAAAGTAGCTAGATATAGCCACCAGGAGGGCCACTGCCTGATCTGGGAAGGTCCTGCTGGCTCCCTGAGGGAGGGGGGCATGCCAGCCGGGACCTTCAAAGAAAAGCTGAAGGCAGACAGGGTGGGTGGAGGGCACACAGCATGTTCATCTATAAGGCGGGAGGGTAGCTATGGGTGTGAAAGCTGAAGACTTAGCTAGACCAGGAGGAAACTTGGGTCCTCATCATAAGGGTGGCAGGACCCTCTGGAGGGTTAGGAGCAGGACTGGTGGTGGGTCCAAATCCAGCCTCACTGCCTTCTGATCCAGTATTAGCTCGGACAACTAGGAGAGCCAATGTGCTGTCTCAGAAGGGGGCATCCTGGGAATCCATGCAGATGTGGCACAGGTGGGCAAAGTTGGCCTCTACCAGTAAGAGTAGTGCCGGAGTGCTGTGGGCAGCAGGTGGGTGGTGACTGGTGGAGGTGAGGGTGCTTCCTGGCCCTGGCAACACTGTAGGCCTGCATCTGCACCTAAGCGTTTAGCGCCTGTGCTTCAGATGTGTGCGCCTTTCTGTGCTGAGTTAGGCCTCCAGAAAAGTTAAGAACAAAGCCTGGCTCCATCCCTCTATCTCTGTCTCTGGTTTTGAATTTGCAGAATAAGGACAGTGCCAAGGACAACCTGGCTGTGCATAGGACTTAAGAAAATTCTGGCTGGGCGGCGGTGGTGCACGCCTTTAATCCCAGCACTCGGGAGGCAGAGCCAAGCAGATCTCTGTGAGTTCGAGGCCAGCCTGGTCTACAGAGCGAGATCCAGGACAGGCTCCAAAGCTACACAGAGAAACCCTGTCTCGAAAAAAACAAAAAAGAAAAAAAAGAAAGGAAAATTCTGCGCTCCCAGACTCTGCACACCCTGGCTACCCTACCCTGCCCTACAGCGAACACAGGTCACATAGAAGCATCTGGCATGGCTAGGGACATGGCTCAGTGACAGACATGCCTAGCCGGGGACGTAGCTCAGTGGTAGAGTGCTTGCTTAGCATGCGCTGAGTGCTGGGTTCAATCTGCAGTACTGTATAGACTGAGCACGGTGGGTCACACCTGTAGTCCCATCCAGCACTCGGGAGCCAGAAGCAGGAGAATAAGGAGCTCAAGGTTATTCTCATAGGTAGTTCTAGCCCAGCTATGGATACACAAGCCAAAAAAAAAATAATAAAAATAAATAAATAAATAAATAAATAAATAAATAAATAAATAAATAAATAAATAAAGCTTGTGTGTTCCCCATACTCTGGACTTCTTGGGCCCCCAGTTTCCCGATCTGTTGGGGGCCGGTGACCTCCACTTGCCTCAGAGGTCACGGGTACCCCCGAGGCCATCCCGCCCCAGGTCACAGGCCTGAGAAGGACTAAAGGGATAGAACGCACAGCTATTAAATGTCACTCCTAGTTCTAATAAGGTAGGTTCTAGGGCAGAAACTCACTGTCCAGTGCCACACGCCAGCAGAAACCAGGCCAGACTCAGGCCTCCAAATGTCACCCTGAAGAATGTCCATCCTGCTCACCTACTGTGTGCTAGGCCCGGCCTGAGAGCCCCCTGCAGGAGGAGCATCCCCCTGAAATGGCAGCTTTTTCATGGGAAGATTGAGGAATGCAGGCCAGGTGTGTACCCTGCCTGGGCAGGCACTACAGCTAACCTGGCAAAAGAGGCTCTGAGAGGCCCCGAGCCAGCCACCTTGGTGACTACACTAGTATTCTAATGGGGCTCAGTTTTCAGAGCCTCATGGGGATGGGCCTTGGTATCAGAACCATCATTAGCGCCACGTGACAGAGGGAGAAACTGAGGCTTCCAAAGGCATAGTGTCCTAGGACTCCTCAGTGAGAAGCCAGGAAATAATTAGATGTCTAGGATGTCCCCTCCACCCCTGTGGTCACCATGGGGCACAGCTCAAGCCCCTCCCGATGGGACACTGATATGCTCTGTGCAGTTCTCTCCACCACCCGGGGCTACTCAGCCAACAAACACCCACCGGATGCCGCAAGCTACCGGTAGTGGAGCTGGGCGTGGAGTGGGAACCACGGCTGCAGGGATGAGGAACCCTTACCAGAGACGGCTCTCTACCTGCCACTCACACAGCAATGCCAAGAACCACAACAGTGATCGTGGCTACAAATGTAGGGCCTGCAGGTGTCAGGTGTTGCACTGAAATGCCAGCTTGTTCAACCTTCCCAGCAGCCTCACAGGGCATTAGCTGTTGGCTCCAGATTCTGACTGGTACCATGGGCTGCAAGGTTGAGTTGGACCTGTTGGCAGCAGTTGGAGTGGTTATCCCAACTCCTCCTCACAGACCCTTCCTGACCATCTCAACAGACGGACGGACCGTACACAGCCGCAGGGTGAACCTGGACTCCACGCCTGTCCCATCCTTCATGGCTGGTACAGTACCTGGAGGTATCCTACAGGCTTATAACTCACTTTGCTCTTGCCTATGCTAGGATACATGCTCCGTGGAGAGGTGTTGGCTACTCCCAAGGCTCTGTTCACATCCCCACAGCCCCAGAGACGCTGGCTCTGTGGTGGCTCCCTCAGGGATGAGGAGTGAGGCAGACAGACAGGAGAGTAGATTGTCCCACTCTGTGTGTTCTCTCCTCACACCCCATGACGGACACACTCTTTCCTCTAGTCTCAGAGAGAAGCCTCCAGCGGTGTCTGTCCAACACACACGCTTTCTCCGGCACTCCTCAGCTTTCCTATATAGCTCTGCTCACAACCCAAGGCACACTTGTGTGTGCTTACTAGCCTTCTGCTGGTCCTTCATACTGTCACAGGAGCTCCCTGAGGACCAGGGCTGCATCTGCTCTGTTCACAAATGCCAGCACACAGATGGTACAGAATGGGGCCTCAGTATCCCTGTGAAATGACGGAATTGGCTAATCCAAGGCTGTCTGGCAAGAAGCTGTGGGAACAGAGTGGGGTAGCCCTGACCCTGTCCCTGAGCAGAGTCAAACAGAAAGAGGGGAAGGATTCCACAGCAGAGGGAGAGGCCTGGTGAGAAGTGGGCTGTAGGACCTTGGCCGGCCTCAGTGCAGTCAGAGGGGGTAGGAGAGGCCAGCAGAGTCGTGGTGTGTGTGTGTGTGTGTGAGAGAGAGAGAGGCCTTCGGGGTCCCGGCACTGAAGTGAAAGTTCCCAGAACTCAGACTATCTCCCAGTCCACCTCCCTCACGACACATACCCCTGCCGCGCTAACCATGATGGCAACTAAGTCAGAGGACTAGTTACCACCTTCCCTATCTAGATCTACCCACGGCCCTGGGAGGTGGCTCTGCTTGGGGCTTCTTCCAGCAGAGCCAGACGGATAGGCCAAAAAGACAGAGAAGCTTGGGTGAGTGCCCTGCAGCAGAATGGCAAGGCCACGCCCAGAAGCTGTGGCAAACATATCCCAGCCAGGACCCGGTCAAGTGCAAGAATTGTCTGTGACCAGAGTAGCAGACAACCACCCCACATCATGCTGCATCCAGCTGGCAAAGCCAGCCTCGAGGCTCAGGTGGCTGGGTGGGAAAGGCCACACAGACGACACCCTTGGCTCCCAGACCCTCTGTTGGGAGGATCTCAGCTTTAGCCACCAGGTCCAGATGTCCCATGAGCTCCCACCAACTCAGACCTGCTCCAGGCTTGTGTCACCTACTCCTGGAAAATCTGACAGGCATCCCCCTGCCTCCCCACACTACCTGGACAATCCTAGCTCCAGCGCCAAGGTCTTCCTCCTTCTCTCTCTGCCACGACAGACCCTTTACAGGACCTTCCAGGACCCACAGTCTAGATGATCTGACACACCTACACATTGTGATCTCCAAACTCCAGCCACAATGGCCTTTCTGTCCCCTGACAGATAAAGCTCAGGTCCACCACAAGACCTTTGTACCCACCTCTGCCTCGGGACTCTTCTCCCTCCCCGATCTCTCTATCCCTATGCTAGGCACTTGAGGCCCTAGGTCAAATGCCTTCCCTTGGAAAGACCCCTACAGAGAATCCTAGCCAGTGGTAGCTGCATGCCCAGAGTGGCAGGTACCACAGGGCTGTCTCCCATGTGGCTTCCTCCTTGCTGCTGTGTGTGAACCCTGAGTGCTGCAGCCACAGGGCCTGAGACACAGAAGGAACTCCAAAACCTGACTGACGCTGAGTGTGTGAGCCAACCAGTCTCCGTGCCTGGTTGAACCGCCAGACCATTCAGGGGCCCTGGGCCTCCCCCAAAACAAGCCACAGCCTTAAGACCATGGCCCCTTGAGCTCTGGCCCTGGCCACTTCTCCAGCACTGGCCTCCTCTAGGTCCCTGCACCATACTCCCACTCAACCCCTTCCTAATACCTCCTCTGACCTGCCGGTTCCTGCCACCAATAATTCCCACAGTGCTCCTTGTCCTTCTTCTCCTTGGCATCAGCTCCCACACCACACCTCCCTTCCTGTCATTTCTGCTCATAACCCCAGGTCTCACGGCCACAGCCCCGCAGCCAGCTGTCCCCTAGCACTCTCACGCCTCCACTCCAGCTGGTCTCTCTACCTCAGTGCTCTTCTTCTCCTTCCTTGATGGACAAACTCTTGTTCATCCTTCAAAACCCAATTCGATAAATGTTCATCCTTTCTGTAAAACCCTTGGTGATTTTTCTCCTGCATCAGTCAGGACTCCGTCAGTGGTAAGAGAAACAACAGGAAACAGCTCCAATAAGAAAGGGAACGGGTCGGTGTATGCTCTCCACCCTCAAAGTTGTGGGAGAGGATGGCAGGGCAGCTTCACCCTCACCCTCACTGGTTTCAGCAAGCATAGGCAAACCAAAGGCACCGCGGGCCAGGTAGCAGGTCCCTGCACACTCAGAGCCAAGTGAAAACACAGGAAAGCCTGTGGTTTCTGTGACTAGCCAAGAAAGGGAATGTGCCCATTTCCCAGTCAGTCACTGAGGCCAGAGGGGTGCGTCTCGTGCTCCTCCTGCGGGTTGTGAAGCAGGTCCTCGGTATGCTCCACACCTGGGTCCCCGTTGCACACACCCCGTCTCCATGTCCGCCCTGAGCTGTATGACCTGCTGAGCCCCAAGTCAGTCCATCCCCCTGACCGCGGGGCCCTCAGTGCCCACTCTGTGACAGTTCGAGAAGCAGGGCTGGGGCACCTGATTAGAGGGAGTCAGCTGCACGCACGTGTGGAGTGCGGTAACGGGTTAACTGGCACCCCTGCCAGGCAGCAGATCTGCATTCTCACGGAGGCCTCAGGGGGACACAAAGCTGACATGGCAACGAGGGGGAGTCAGAAGGGAGGTGCCCGGGGGGCTCCCGGGCACAGCACAGCCCCAGCAGCCCAGCTGCAGGGACTACTCGGCCAATCCCAGAGAGCGGCGAGTGGAAGAAGGGTTGGGGAAATAATTACCGAGGAGGCTGGGAGGGAGGCGGGGAGGCTGGCGAGAGGCTTAATGAAACTGCTGCTAACGCGTTAGTGATTCCTGCCTGCTCAGAAAGGCGGAGGCAGACAGCCATGTTGCCAGCTCCTGTAAGGAGGCTGCCAGGCGGGACTGGCTGGGCACGCACAGGCGGCAACAATAGGCACCTCTGCACCATCGTCTTCTCAACGCGTGACTTTCAAAGGGCAATCTTAATACATTACAATTGAAATGACAAGTCTACTCCCACATCCACGAAATCAGGCTGGAGTCCGGTCAGGCACATTAGGGATACAATTCAGGTTCAACACAATTAGACAGCCAAGGGCCGGTGAGAATTGGGTGTCTGGTCCCATTTTCCAGACAGGAAGCTGGGAACACTGGAGGTCCTCAGAGGGAGCCAGGAAGGTTCCAGAAATCACCCAGCCCCCTAATCCCCTTCTCACCACTCCCATATATTTGTATTTTCAGAAAGCTCTTTAGGGAGAGGTGGACAACACGATCCCAAAGATGCCCCTAAAGACTCAAGACCAAAGTCGCATAGCAAAGTCCTCTGGGTAAGGGCTCTTCCTGGGATTCTCTTCCCTCCAGATGGGCATTTAAAAGCCAATGCGATCTACACTGTAGTTTTCAGTCTATGACATCTCAGGTCTTCAGACAAGACAAGAGCCACTGGGATGTCAAGTGCTCTGGCCAAGGGAGGCTACAGTGCCACGATCCAAGAGCCAGAATTCCAGATTCCCAAAGCATGGACTTTTGTTCAAACATTCCACAGGGTGCCGTGGGTGCTAAGTATCCCTCAGCTGGCAGCTGGAGAGATGTAGAGGTTCCGACAAGCCGCTCCCCACTACTCCAGGATGCTATAAATAGCAAAGGTTGCCAGGAGGTACATGAGAGTCACTGGGGAAGCAGCCTGAAGCCAGGAATGACCACAAAAAAAAAACAGTGCCTTCTCTGCTCCGCTCTGCCTGGAGTTAGTATGTGACACCCCCCACCTCCAGGACCAGGAGCCAGGGCACAGAGGCTTGGAGGAACAGAGCTACATGCCTTGGAAAGTGACCCACAGAAGCTGAGCATGGAGCTTTTACATTTGTAAATTACATTTGTAATTCCATGGAGGCAGGAGGATCAGAAAGGGGTTCAAACCTCCTTCTACTATATAGTAGCAAGGCAGCCTGGGCTACATGTGACTGTGTCTCAAAAAAAAAAAAAAAAATGTAAGTGCCCTTCACTGGTGGGAGCCCATCCATCCCACAGGGGTTCCCTCTGGGGTTCACCCCTTAAGAACCAATAAGGTACAAACCTACAAATCTGAGGCCAGTGATCCCAGTTTAGGGTTAGGAGACACTGGGAAGAGGTGGGTTCTCCATATCTGTGCCCTCAAGGAACTGTGAACTCAGGGGATGCCCCTTATAGACAACCAGGTCTAGGGGCCAGGCAGGCCAGGAACTCAACGACTAGCTGGTCTCCCCATGTCAGAGTCTGGTCCAGACAAGGTCTGTGTGAGAAAGCAGAGCCATGTCTGCCTCAGTAGTGCCTTCAGAACCTTCTAGACAGCCTGGGGAGGCTCTCTGTGGGACACCCAGCCACTCACGAGGCCTGGTTACATATTCCTGGGTCTATGTCTCCAGAGGAACATCAAAAGGTAAGGCCACCACTGTGGGGATAAGACCCTGGGACAGGAGCTCGTTATGGACAAGTGAATGAGTGACAGAGAGAGAGAATGATGGACAGTCCAATGCCACCCCACCTGCTGCTGCACACATGCCCCAGGGCAGGCTGCTCAGTGAGCAGACTGACTCAGCTTCTGTCTGTCCTCTTACAGTAAGAAACTAACCCTGATCCTCAGCCACTGTCAAACCGGAAACGGAGGCTTTGAGGGCCCTGGCCCTCGCAGAATTCAAACCCACACAGCCTAGGCCTCAGGCTCTGCTCCATCCACATTTTATAAGGCATGCCTCCACACAGTGCTCTCTCATCTGATCCCCATCCCCCACCACACCCCAGGGGGACATGCTCCAGCCTCAGACAAGGACCCTCCAGTGCAGAGCAAGTGGAGACCAAGGTCAGAGTCGCCGGAACATACAAGGTCTCAAACTCAGACGGCTCCAACAATCCCTCATCATCTCTTCCACACGCCAAAGCCGCCTCCTTCCCCATCATCAACGCAATAAAGAAGGGAAGGGGGAGGGGAGTGGAAAGTGGAGGGGAAAGGAAAGGAGGGGAGCCCCCCCCCCCACAGCCCGCAGCGGGCTCCTTTCTGGTCAGGGGAAAAGCCTCTAATGAAGGCCCTTCGATGCCGCTGAGCGGGCGGGTGGTGTCAGCCTGGGAGCCCCGCGGAGCTGCGGGCCGCGCATCTCTGCCCCCAATTAGCACACAGGTCCTCCATCAAAGCGTGTGCCTGCTGCCAGAGGCAGAGGCCACAGGGACGGCCCTTCCAGCAGTGGGAGGAGGCCAAGGCTCTCTGGCAGGCCCTGGCCTCTGCCCCTTGCCTTTCGGTTGGGGCGGGGGTAACCTAGCCCCCACCTCTCACCCTCTCCAATCAGCCAGCTCAGGGCAGACGCCGTCACCCCGGGGGACGCGCTAATGAAGATGGCCGACATTAATCTCTTCCCTCTCCCGACAGGTCAATTTATAGTTCCATGGGGAGCCCTGGCGCCCAGCCAGAGGGCCTGACATAACTCTCCCTGCTCCTGAGGAGGACATCAGGGGTGGGCTTTGATAGGCAGAGGGGGCTGGTGGTCCCTGGAACAGGTCTTCAGTCTAAGCATCCACCATTACCACCCCCACCAAATACAGGTGGCAGAGGAAAAAACCCAGGGCACCTGACCTGGAGAGCTGAGGGGGGCTGACTGACAGTCAAAACAGCCCTGGCCCCTCAGTTGGGGACCCTCCACAACAGGAGCCCTACACCCCGAAAGAGGCAGGCTTTCTGCACCTCACTGATCCTCCAGAAGCGTGAGAGCCTCTCTGCTCTTGCTCAAGTACGTTCCTCAAAGACTAAGTAAGAAGCTGGCCACTAGAGTCTGGCCCTGACTGGACCCTGGAGACCCATCAACCTACTCTCCCCGAGCTCCCAGGCTGCTGGTGGAGGCAGACCTGGGAGTACCCTACCGCGCTAAGCACCCTACATGAAGGTGTTGTCAGCAGCTGAGGGTACCTTGGGGAAGGTGCACTCTCTCCACCCTCCTGATGGAAGAGGAATGGGGGGGGGGGAGGCACAGCGGGGTGCTGAGGCTGAACAAGGGTGGGGTTCAGGGAAACAGGCTGTCTTAGCAGGGAAGACCCAAGAGCAGAGGACAACTGTCTCACAAGGCATCACACTGGCTGTGGGCAGAAGCTGAGAAGCCAGCCCAGCCTCAGGGGACTCTCTGGAGTTTGGCCTAGTTTAGAGCTGTGGACAGCTGAGTTCAGTCCGCCTGCTCAGAGCTGCATTTTTGAAAGACAGCTTGGTAATGGTGTCCCAGGCTGACAGCGATGTGGGGGAGGAGCAGCAGGTATGTCTGGGTCATAGGGAAAAGGAAGGACAGATGTCTTGGGGCCGAGCGGAACTTCACAGAGGACTGAAGGGACAAGCAGATACCAGCGTGTCTGGTAGGTAAAGACCTAGGGTCTCTAGTTTGGGTCCTCAGCGGGGAAGGGGTTACAGGCCTGGAATAGGTGAGGAATTGGGTCTGTGAAGCTTCCAGCAGGCCCCAAATGCCAGACCTGAGCTTGGGAGACACCGGGGACCTAAATATTGACTCCATGTCCAACTGTGAACAGCATGGGACTTGTGCTCTTGGAGTAGATCTTTTCCCAGGCAGGAAAGAAACTGGAGAGGGGCATTCTGTAGGGGAATAGTGAGGGCCTGGCAAGGGCAAGTGTGGGCCCAGAGGGTCCAACGCTGCTCCCGGCTGTCTGTCCTGCTGAAAGCACAAGACCTGGCTGCCCCAGCTCCCAGTCCCGGAGGCTGGCACTGGCCCTGCACTTACTAGGTACTATGTGACCTGCCCAGTGGATGTCCCTTTCCTCTAGTCCTCCTCCCTCCCTCCTCCTCCATCTAACCCCTCTGCAACCCTGGGGGCATCCCTTTTCCCTAGGATGAAGACTCAGGCCTCAGGTTAGGCAGAGTCAGAAGGAACCAGGGTCCTACTGACCCCAAAGCACACTGTCATGTAAAAGAAAGAACAAGGCCTAAATAAAGAACCCAGACGCTTACAGTGGCTGCATTATGGTGGCGGGACAATGGATGATATTTTTTTTCCCTTCTTTGCGACAATGAAATATTCATACGCTCACTCTGTTGCCTGTGTGTGCCTGGAGGGGGCTGCTGTGGCTTTGGTGTCAAGCAACCCTGGGGTCAAATCCTGGCTCGTCCAGCTCCTAACTGGAGACCAAGGGCCAGCCATCTGCCCTTTTGGCCTCTGTTTTCTCATCCGTACAATGGGGACAAACGCCCCTCACTCCAGCCCATCGCGCGCACAGTAGGCACGCAGCTAAGTGCCAGCCTCGGAGCATCACACCCCCGCGTCGTCGCCACCTGTCCAGCCTCCAGAGGGAACTCGGGACGCCCCCACGTGCCAGACGCTGGCGCTGGGCGGGCGCCGGGCGCCCCCCTCCCGCCTCCCCGCCGCGCCCCGCTGCCCGCTTACCCTGGCGGCCGGAGGGCCGGCATCGGTCCCGCAGGAGAGCCCGGGCAGCGGGGCCGGGCTCCGGAGCGCGGGCCGCGGGCGCGGGCAGGGCGCGCGGGGGCGCGGGCCGCGCGCTCCGGGCCGTGCGCCCCGCGGCCGCCGCGTCCTCGCCTCCAGCGCGGGCCCCCGCGCGCCCCGGCCGGCCCGGGGGCAGGCCCTGCGCAGCGCCGCGCGGGTGGGGGCGGGCCTCGCGGGCCCTGGAGAGGCGCCCGGGCGGGCGGCGCGGGGCTCCCGGCGGGGCGCGGGCGGCGCCGCTGCGGTGGCCCCGCGGCTGAGTGGTGGGGCGCGATTTACTGGCTGCAATTCCCGGCGCCCCTCGATGGCACTTAAGAGAGACCGGGAGGGAGCCGGGGAGAGCGGGCGGAGGGCGGGCGGAGGAGGGGCGGCGGGCGCCGTGCGCCGGCGGGGGAGGGGCGCGGGCGGGGGCGGGCGGGAGGTGGGGAGAGGCCCGGATGGAGGCGGCGGGCGGCCGCGCCGCGCAGGGCTGGGGTGGGGGGGGTGCCGCTCCACCCCCGCCCACCCGCGCCCAGCCCCCCGCGCGCCGGCGCCGCCGGAGGGGGGACCCGCCCCCCTGCAGTGCCCCACCTTCCACCGGGCAGCTCCACCCGGTGCCCCCATCACCACCGCAACCAGAGAGCAGAAACTCTTGGCCCAAGCACCAAATCCAGCCTGAAGCCATGCTTGGTTTGATGCGGTGGTTTTTGTTTTTTGCTTTTTTTTTTTTTTTTTTAATTAGAATTAATTCCCATGATTTAAAAATGGGAGCTTTTCTCATAAAAATCCACATATCCGCGCAGTTTAGAAAAGAGAAGGCTGGGGCAGATGCCTTCCCATCCTGCAGTGTTTCTTGGCAGAGATCTGGGCAGACAACACTGGCCTGCAGCTGTCCTCAGTGCCCAACAGGCCCACCTGCCGGTCCCTTAGCCCAGCGCTCCTGTCAACCTGCAAATCCCTGAGTCCTTGTAGACCCTCTCTGTAGGATGCCTGCCCTGCTTAAGGCCTTCTGTAAAGACTCTGCACTGATGGCACCCCCCCTCCCAGTGCCCTCAGCCCCCCAGGAGTTGGTGGCGCCTGCCCCGCCTGCCTGCTTCCTCACAGGCTGGCATCAATGTCTCTGAGGCTGCCTGTCACCACAGGGCTGCTGCTCTCTGGCTGGATTCTACCTCCATCCTGGCTCCAGGCCTAACCCACAGTAGGCACTCAGTAAGTGTTGGCTGAGCCGCAGCAGAAGAATGGCCGGGACTGGGATTCCAGGAGGCCGCCTGGGCCGTGGCGGGCCCAGGGCACCAGTCCCTGCAGCCGATGTTCATTTTTAAAGCCCCAAATGTTCGTTCGGGGCGGCTCTCGCCAACCAAGAAAGCTAATGATTTCCACGCTTCATTTTTTTTCTCCACCTTAATCCCACTGCCAAGGCTTCTGTGCCTCTGCTGCCGCTGCCCTCAGACTGGCATCCAGTCTCTCTCAGAAGATACAACCCACCTGGGGAATGTCAAGGCCATCTGGGAAGGCCCAGCTGTGCTATCCCAGTCTGTAGGAGGTCACTTCCAGGCCTCAGAACCACAGGGTCTGAGCGGAGCACTAGCTGCTGGCCCTGGAGAATAAGTAGCATGAGCACACAGATCCAGACCAGCGCAGCTCTGCTGAGTCCCCAAGGCAGGTATCTTAGGTTCATTTATTCCGCCACTCTTGAGCAGAGGAGTAGCAGAGAGCCTACCTAGAACTGCCCCTTTCCAGCCACCAGAGACAAGTTTTTGAAAAATATGTCACAAACCCACCGCCGCAAGGGTCTCATTTGGCAGAAATAAAACAGGTGAGACAAGCTACTCTCAAGATCATGAGGCTGGTAGAACACTAATCGAGGAAGCTGCACACCCCCCCCACACACACACACCCCACCCACACACACACACACACATCCCACCCCACCCCCACACACCCTGTCGCCCCAGAGTGTTTAGCCAGCAAAGGAAGGAAGACCTTGCTGCCCGCTGGATCTAGAGCAACATTCATGAGGTTAGGGGGCTGTCTGTGATGGAAGACAGGTGGGAACCTGCACCCAGGAACTGGTCCCAGGCCAGGCAATCGTGGAGCCATGCACAACCCAGGCAAATGCCTAAGACCCTGTCCCCAGCTCAACTACCCCCTGGACATAGCAGTTCTGTGGGTGCCCTCCTCCATGAAGGGACCAGGAAGTTAGCCTGGCTCAGGAAGCAGCTGTCCAGCACAGCCCAGAAACCCTCTTGTTGAGCCTCAGTGTGACCATGGCTCAGGGAAGAGTGACTCAGAGCCTATGCTTCTGTGGGCTTTGGGAGCATCAAGCAAGACAGCGAGCGGGCTACCAGGGAGGAGGAGAAGCGGGTGAAATGCTCAGACTCAGAGGTTGGGCCACCCTGGATTTAAACACTGATTTCCCAACCTCCCAGTTGTGACTGACTGGCTCGGGGCCTCAGTTGCCTTCTCGTTTAAAATGTGTAGGTGCCAATCATAAGCCCAATTTACTTAAGTGATTGTAATGAGCCTGTCATAGGACAATGCATGTAAAGTGCTCGGACAACTGGGTAGTAAGCGCAAGACTTAGGAATGGAAACAGTTACAAGCATGGTCCTCGCTCCCAGCCCAGGCCCCACTGCACCAGCCAGTGTGGCCTTGGGTAAGTTCACTGGACCTCCATGATCCTGTCTGTAAACGAGGTTATTGGTGACAGTCCCCACCTTACCAGGTGGTGTAGAAATTAAACTGGGGTAACTCAGGTCCCGTGTTTAGAATAGCACCAGATACTAGTAACACCCACCAGCATTCCATTGCCTGCTGTTACTCAGTCCCAACTTCAAGGAGACTTTCTTACTGTCCCCAGGGGACCATGAGGCTTTGCTTTGAAATTAGAATATAATGAGACAGGCTTATGTTCAAATTCCACACTTGTAGGTTGGGGTCCTCCGAGCAGGTCGCAGCCTCTCCAGCTGGAAGGCTTGATCACAGCAGCAGCTGACTCTTCCAGTGCTGCCCTGGTCCCCCACCCCGCCCTGGTCCCCCACCCTGCCCTGGTCCCCCACCCCGCCCTGGTCCCCCACCCTGCCCTGGTCCCCCACCCCGCCCTGCCCCCTCAGAGCTTGCATCTCAGTGCCCACAGCTCTTCCTCCTACAGTGGGGACCTTAGCCATAACTCCTGCAGTGTCCAGAAGGGGCAGCTCCTCTGCCTCAGAGCAGGACTAGATGGACAGAAAAGTCCAGAAGATGAGACTGGTCTGCACTGGAGGAGAGATGAGCCCTTGACTACCAGAGCAGCTACAGACAGATTGTTCTATGTGTAGCTGGGAGTCCCCGAGGCTGTCTAGGCTGCAGATCTTGGGAGTAGGTATTAGCTGGTGATTGGGAGACCAGCTGGGCCCCTGAAGTCTCAGGATTGTTCTAGAGACCATGGAAGGGGTCCCACCTGGAAAGAGTAAAGCAGAAACTCCATAGAGGGTTCTTCTGACCCCTCGGGGTTCGTTGTCCCCAACTCTCCAGTTTTACTGTCTCTATAGTAATAATTATTTATTAACATCTTTACTGAACTGTGTGTTACCTGCCTTCACCGCCCCCCTCCCCCCAAAACCCAGGAGTACAAGGGTTCAGATCTACTTTTCTTTTTGTTGTTGTTTGGGGTTCATTTAAGACAGGGTTTCATGTCTCCCAGGTTGGCCTTGAACTTACTCTGTAACCAAAGATGACTTTGAACTCCTCATCTTCCTGTCTCTGCCTTCCAAGTGCTGGAATTCCAGAAGTGGGCCACCATGCCTGGCTTCAGTATGACTTGATCCCTGCTGTATTTACTGCTCCCCTGAGCATGCAGGACAGCGCCAAGCACATAGTAGGTGCTCAGTGAATATTTGCAATGGAGTAAGAATCTTCAGATGGGGGCTGGAGAGATGGTTTAGCAGCTAAGAGCACATGACTGCTCTTGCAGAGGACCTGAATTCAGTTCCTGGCACTGTGCAGCTCACAACTGCCTATAACTCCAATTCTGGGGCTCCTGACACCATCTTGTGGCCTCTGGGGCACCTGCACCCACACAGCACACATACATACACACACATACACACACATACACACACACACACACACACACACACACAAAACAAGTAAACTAGTAACTCTTAAAATAATCCTCAGGTGGTGACATTAAGCCCTCAGGATGGGTCGGTGATGTCCCACTGCCTGTGCTCAGCCCCCCTACAGCAGTAGAACCAGGGAGGAGGACCTCAGGGGAGTTCCTGCCACTCAGCATCCAGGAAGTGACTCCTCAGCGCAACAGTGCTTCTTGGGCAGTTTTCTGGTTCACTGATCATTCCATGGCTGCCCAGTGACACAGAGAGGCTCCTGAAAGCCTAAGGCTCCCTTAGATACAGCCTTGAATTCCCCCTCTAGAGCCCAGTAGGACTTCCCCAGCCCACCCACCCTCTGAACTGGAGGGGCTTCTCAGCTAAGCCCCAGGATGTCGTGTGGGGGCAGAGCTCCCCGCCCCTCGCGTGCACATGGCACTCCCCCGCTACAGTTTACAAAGTGCGTTCACAGACATTATCACGTCGGCTCCTAAACGCCCCCTAAAAACCACAATAAATCTCTCGCTCTGGCTCTGGAGCCCACCGGCTGCTGCGTAATCACTGAGCAGAGAGGCCTCGGGGCCCAGAGCCTGCCAAAGCCGCCTCGGCGCCAGCAGGGGCAGAGGGGGATCCACGTGGGCGGGTGGCAGGTGGCGGGTGGCAGGCCCAGCTGGGGCGCTGCGGGAGAGAGGAGCAAGCCCGAGGCCCAATCCTACAAAAGCAGAATGTGCTGTCTCAACCCAGAAGCTCTCTTGGGAGAGGGGCCAGCAGCCACAGGATCCTGAGGACAGAGGCTGGTGGACCAAGGGACCAGGAAACACTATAGGGGGACCTGGAGGCTTAGTTCGCACTTGGGAACATCGTTGGAGATGTAGTGGAGCTGTAAGAATTGTTCTGTTGGGGGCCAGGGTTTGTCAGCCCCAGTTAGCTCTTCTCTTACCCTCTGCTCTTTTCCACCCCACCCCCACCCCCCTAGCTGTCCTCAGTCGGTGTGATCCTGTGGCTGGCTGTAGGGACTCCTCAGCAGATCTCTCCAGTGATGGGAGCCCCCTTCCATGCTGTTCTCTGCCTGGAACGTTTCTGCTGCCGTAACTCCCAGCCTTCCTTGAAGAAAATTTCAGAGCTCTCTTATACGGTAGACCCTCCCCAGAATTCAGAGGTGGCTCCTGAGACCCCCCAGCTTCATCTGAGTCCCCTCTGCTTGGATCAAGCCCCTTTTCCACTTAGTTCCTTGTGCTAGAGGGCTGCCACTCTGTCATCCTGCTGTGAGGTGACCCAGAGAACCCGGAATACAGAAGGGATAATCTACTGATGAGCCACAGAATCACAGCCACTATGCATGGGGACAGTCACCTCAAACTGATGATGACAACCCACATGACAGAGTCAGTAAGCTCCTGTGTTTACAGCTGGGCTCCTAGCCCAGGGTAGCCACAGAGGGGAGAGAAAAAAAAATCTCCCAAGTGCATGAGCAGAATCAGCCAGCGACTGTGGTCAGGTTTGGTTTTGTTTTTTTACATTTCCCTTGGTTCTCAAAGTTATAAAAGCTCAGCTTACAAATTGTGGAAAGTTCAGGAAAGTTTAACTAAGCAGGGAGAGGGAGGCTGGCCATCGGGGACTGAGGCTGCCCTGGCAGGCTTCCTTCCCGGGCCTCTCCTCTTGTTGGCCAGCTCCTGGGAGGCCTTGGGCTTGACTTCTGGGCTGCAGAGGCAGCTGACCTAACAGAGGGGGGTGGCTGTGGTGTTGTAGCGGGCAGGAAGCAGGTGGCATCGTCTCTGAAGCCTCCTGAAAGGAGGCAGTTCTCCCAACGCCAGCCTACACAGGCCTGGGAGAGTGGAGCACTGTAGGCCCTGGAAGGCTTAGCCCTGAGGTATCTGAGGCAAAGGAGCAGGAAGCTAGAGATAAGAGGTTTGTGGGGTAGTTGTCCATGTTCCCAGAAAAGACCTCTGAGTCCACACGCAGAGACTCAAGTACGGTTCTGACAGCCTGGTTGCTCCCGGGCATCCCAGCTCCTTTCCCCTGCTAAGGACTTGTATATCAAATATCAAATGTGCAAAAGCCTACAGCTGCTGTAAAAGGACAAGCATCCCACTTTTACAATGAGCAGAGTCTATACAGATATTTTTCCAAAGGAGAAATACAAATGGGGGCCGCCAACAGCTCAGAAGGTAAAGTGTTGGCCTGACATGTACAAAGCCCTAGGTGGGGTCCTTAGGAGTGTGGGGCACCCCTGTAATCCTGGCACTCAGGAAGTGGAAACAGGAGGATCAAAAGTCACAGTGAGGTGGTTCCTTGGGTAACAAGCCTGACAATCTAGGTCCAAACTCCTAGGCCCACGTGGTAGAAAACGAGAACCAAGTCCTGTGCGCTCAAGTTGTCCTCTGATCTCCACACAGGAGGTTGTAGCACCCGCACACATAGGCACAACAATAAATGTAGTAAGAATTTTTAAACAAAAATTCAAGGTCATCCTTAGCTACATAACAAGTTTGAGGCCAGCCTGGGCTACATGACACTGATTTAAAAAAAAAAAAAAAGATATATAAATAGCCAATTAACATCATTAATGATTGGTCAAAACACAAAGAAACATTGTTTCATACCCTCTGGGATGGCTGTTATTGAGATAGGAGGGGTTGGAGAGATGGCCCAGCGGTTAAGAGCACTGGCTGCTCTTCCAGAGAACCCCAGTTCAATTCCCAGTACCTACATGGCAGCTCACAACAGTCTGTAAATCTAGTTCCGGGGGTATCTGACACCATCGTACTTTCAGACATTCAGGCAAAATATCAACGTGTATAATAAATAAATAAATACATTTTTAAAAAGAAAGATAGGAAATAATAAGTGTTGTTTGCCAAGTGGTGGTGACACACATTTTTAATCCCAGCACTCTGAGTTCTAAGCCAGCCTGGTGTACAGAGCAAGTTTCAGGACAGCCAGGGCTACACAGAGAAACCCTGTCTCAGGAAAAAAAAAAAAAAAAGTTCTGGCGGACATGGGGAGAAACCAGAATCTGTGACTGATACCAGGAGTGTAAAAATGGTGTGGGAACAGTACAATCCCACACCTAGTCACATACACCCAAAAGAAGTAAAACTATATTGAGGCATGGTGGAATACATTTGCCACCCCAGCACTCAGGACAGTGGGATCAGGTGTTGAAGGCAGCCAGGGCTACACTGTGAGACCCTGTGGAGAGATGGCTCAGGAGGTAAAATCCTTGCCCCATAAGCATGATGACTTGAATTCAAAACCCCAGTGCACCCCGCAGCAGCACGCATCTGAAATCCCTGCTCTCCTGTGATGTGATGGGAGGCGGAGTCAGGAGGACCCTCTAGAGGCTGCCAGGCCAGCTAGCCTGGCCTACACAGTGGCCAACAAGAGAGCCTGTCTCGATAAAGTGAGAGATGAAGACCAGCACCCAGGGTCCTCCTCCAAGCTTCACATATGCATCCTGGCGTGCATGCACCTGCACATACAAATGCATACGTACTTTCTTTTTAAAGAAGGAGTGCTATTGAGGAAGACACTTGATGCCAATCCCTGGCGCATGCACACTCACACACACACACACACACACACACACACACACACACAGTCAGAAAGGAAGGAAGGAAGGAGAGGTGGGATGGGGACTGGGAGAGGACATGTTTCCACATTATAAATTGTGCAGGAACGTTTAGAACAGCATCATTCACAGTAGAGAGAAGACTAAAACAACTAGGTGTTCACTTCCAGCCAAATGGTGGTAAGCCCATTCCTTGGACTATTACTCGGCTATGAAAAGGCACGAAATACCAGTGTGTGCTACTACCTGGATGAACCTTGAAAGCATGCCACACTACGTGGGAGAAGGCAGCCGCAAAAGCACACAGGTTGAATGCTTCTTTTTTTGGTTTTTGATTTTTTTGTTTGTTTGTTGTTTTTGAAATATTCGAGACTGTCAAAACCATAGAGACAGAAAGTAAATTATTAAATTAGTGGTGGCCAGGCCAGGAGCTAGGTAAGGAAGGAATAGGAATGGCAGATCATGGTTTCTTGGGGGGTGGGGGAGGATGATTAAAATATTCTGGAAGTAAACAGTACTGGTGGTTGTACAACTCTGCCACAATCACACGCTTTAAAGATGTGGAGCCAGAAGTGTTGGTACACATCTGTAATCCCAGCACTTGGGAGACTGAGGCAAGGATTTTGAATTCAAGACCAGCCTGAGATAACTGTATCTGTGGATATAATTGTCAAAGAATGTGATGTCATCACAGTAACAATATGATGGAATGTATATAAAGTTATTAAAGAAAAAAATAGGAAAAAAAAGTATTGCCATATGTAAATTGTATTTCAATGAAGTTTTTTTTTTTTGGTTTGGTTTGGTTTGGTTTTGGGGGAGGGGGTTGAGACAAGGTTTCTCTGTGTAGCTTTTGGAGCCTGTCCTGGAACTCACTCTGTAGACCAGGCTGGCCTCGAACTCACAGAGATCCGCCTGCCTCTGCCTCCCGAGTGCTGGGATTAAAGGCGTGTGCCACCACTGCCCACCTTCAGTGAAGTCTTAAGAATGTGGTCCTCCTTTTCCGGCGGTGACGACCTCCCTACGAGAACATGCCTCTCGCAAAGGATCTCCTTCATCCCTCTCCAGAAGAGGAAAAGAGGAAACACAAGAAAAAGCGCCTGGTGCAGAGCCCCAATTCCTACTTTATGGACGTGAAATGCCCAGGATGCTATAAGATCACCACGGTCTTTAGCCATGCACAAACGGTAGTCTTGTGTGTTGGCTGCTCCACTGTCCTTTGTCAGCCCACAGGCGGAAAAGCAAGGCTGACAGAAGGATGCTCCTTCAGGAGGAAGCAGCACTGAAAAGCACCTGATTCAAGATGAGTGGGAACCATCCCAATAAACACATTTTGGATATAAAAAAAAAAAAAAAAAAAAAAAAAAAAAAAGAATGTGGTCCTCGCATTTCAATTTTATTCCCAGCATCCTCAGGATCCAGCTTTGTGACCTGGTCAGGCTCTGCCACTGCCCCTTCAAGCCACCGCCCTAGAGCAACGTAGTAGCAGTCTACCAGACAGCAGACACTTCCATATGGGAGACTTGACACACTTTCTCCATCGTATCCCCCACCTCCCCCACCCCGCCTCAGGCCTGCTCTTCCTGGTCCCCAGAGAGGCCCTGTCCGGTCCTCACCCTCACTTTGGGCCCAGATACATGACTGTCAATTACAGGAGAGCAAGGACCTAGTCTGTGGAGTTCATGGGAAGCTGGGTGCTGAGGTGGAACAAGATGGGTGAGAGGATGGGAAAAGAAGGAGGGACACATTGAGAGGGAGGAAAGAGAATATCCAGATGAGCCCACGAGCAACCCTAAGCCCACCCTCCATCCACAGCAGAACAAGGATCTCCAGGGATGGGCCCCAGGAACTTCTGAGGTACAGAAACAGAGACCCCCAGCTGTCATCTACCCTGGACTGCCATGCTAGAGCCTGCCTCTTCGTGTGGATGGCTGGGGCCACAGTCATCCCCTACGCCCTGCAGCTCCTTGTCCCAGCCCATCCTTAGGTCTCCAGGCTCCCTTAGGGTCCGACCAGACTTCTTGGCAACCCCAACGCCCTCGCTGGCAAACAGAAGATTCTCTTCTGCAGATGCCTCAGCGCCCTGCTTCCGCCTTGCCCCTCCCCAAATCCTGTCTACCTCAGCAGCCAGTGGGCTCCTCCCAAATGGTACATCCAGGGGCCTCACCATCTGGCCCCACTTCCTCCTGGAGCTCATCAGCTACCACCTGGCTCCTGCCAGGCCAGCGCTTCACCGCCTCTTGACTGTGCCAGGCCAGATCCCACTCTGGGCTTCGGCTCTTGGCTTTAATCTCTGCCTGGAAGGGCTCTGCTTGCAGAGGTGACACCTCCCTCCGTCTTTGCTCAGATGGCACTTTCGCAACCAGACCTTCCTTGGACACCTATTTATAAATGAAAAACAAACTATCCACCCATTTCCCTTCTCTGCTTTATTTTTCTCTCTGGCACTTAACACTCTTGATAACAACATATGTTCCTTTCTTATTATGTTGGATTTTTTTCCCCCTGTTTTTGGTGGGATTTTTTTCTTTTCCTTTTTTAGTCCATCTCCCTTAGAATGTCCGTGAAGAAGGGTTTTGACATCATCTGCCTCTATGTGTCCAGGATGAACTGGGGCCTGCAGGACACTGATGAGGTACTCCAAAACGAATTTAGAATGGACCAGGTGTGGTGGCCCAAGTCTTTAGTCCCAGCACTAGGGGGTCAGAGGCAGGCGGATCTCTATGTAGAATGGATGGAGTAGTGAATAAATGATTGAGTAAATAAACCTCCCCAAGGGTCCAGGCTTGCTTCTGGATGGGCCTGGGCTACCCTGAGGCCCCGCTTAAATCAACCTGTCCCATGATCACCTGGATCTCTGGTCTCTCCTGGTCCCATCCCCTGGGGAACTGCCCCAACCCAAGGGTTACCTGCCATCTCTTAGACACTGATGACAGCACAACCCCAAGTGGTCTCTGGGTGAGCTGAGTTCAATGGCAGATGATCCAGTCTGGAGTCACTCTAGCAGCACCCTCCCAAGCTGGCCTGGGCGAACCCCAGCCACCGGCTCCTCAGGATGCACCCAGAGGCCCATGCTGCATCTCTCCACCCATGCTGCATCTTCCTCCATGCTGCATTTCCCTCCCCCCCATGCTGCATCTCCCCTCTCCCTATGCAGCATCTTTCCTCCCCCCCCGTGCTGCATCTCCCCTCTCCCATGCTGCATCTCTCCTCCCCCCCCCCGTGCTGCATCTCCCCTCCCCCATGCTGCATCTCTCCTCCCCCCATGCTGCATCTCCCCTCTCCCATGCTGCATCTCTCCTCCCCCCATGCTGCATCTCCCCTCTCCCATGCTGCATCTCTCCTCCCCCATGCTGCATCTCTCCTCCCCCCATGCTGCATCTCTCCTCCCCCATGCTGCATCTCCCCTCTCCCATGCTGCATCTCTCCTCCCCCATGCTGCATCTCCTCTCTCCCATGCTGCATCTCCCCTCCCCCATGCTGCATCTCTCCTCCCCCCATGCTGCATCTCCCCTCCCCCATGCTGCATCTCCCCCTCCATGCTGCATCTCCCCCTCCATGCTGCATCTCCCCTCCCCCCATGCTGCATCTCCCCCTCCATGCTGCATCTCCCCTCTCCCTATGCTGCATCTCCCCTCCCCCATATGTTGCATCTCTCCTCCCCCCTATTGCATCTCTCCTCCCCCCATGCTGCATCTCTCCTCCCCCCATGCTGCATCTCTCCTCCCCCTATGCTGCATCTCTCCTTCCCCTATTCTGCATCTCTCTCCCCATGCTGCATCTCTCCCCCCCATGCTGTATCTCTCCTCCCCTATGCTGCATCTCTCCTCCCCCCATTCTGCATCTCTCCTCTCCCCATGCTGCATCTCCCCTCCCCCATGCTGCATCTCCACTCCCCCATGCTGCATTTCTCCCCCTCCCCCTATGCTGCATCTCTCCTCCCCCATTCTGCATCTCCCCTCCCCCCATTCTGCATCTCTCCTCCCCCATTCTGCATCTCCCCTCCCCCCATTCTGCATCTCTCCTCCCCCCATGCTGCATCTCCACTCCCCCCATTCTGCATCTCTCCTCCCCCCATGCTGCATCTCCCCTCCCCCCATGCTGCATCTCTCCTCCCCCTATGCTGCATCTCTCCTTCCCCCATTCTGCATCTCTCTCCCCATGCTGCATCTCTCCCCCCCATGCTGTATCTCTCCTCCCCTATGCTGCATCTCTCCTCCCCCCATTCTGCATCTCTCCTCTCCCCATGCTGCATCTCCCCTCCCCCATGCTGCATCTCCACTCCCCCATGCTGCATTTCTCCCCCTCCCCCTATGCTGCATCTCTCCTCCCCCATTCTGCATCTCTCCTCCCCCCATTCTGCATCTCCCCTCCCCCCATTCTGCATCTCTCCTCCCCCATACTGCATCTCCCCTCCCCCCATTCTGCATCTCTCCTCCCCCCATTCTGCATCTCTCCTCCCCCCATGCTGCATCTCTCCTCCCCCCATGCTGCATCTCCCCTCCCCCCATGCTGCATCTCCCCCTCCATGCTGCATCTCTCCTCCCCCTCCACTACATCTCTCCTCCTCCTCTCTGCCTTCCATCCTCTTGGCTCATTTTCCTCCAGGAGCTCCAGGAGTGGGTGGGAGGGATGGGAGGGTGCTGAAAGAATGAGGAACAAACGGAAAGACACGGGTTGCCATGAACTTAGAGGGCGTGAGCTGCCCCTGTCCCCGGGTACCACTGTGGACAATATCCAACGACAAGGCTGGTTGTCCCTCTGCCAGTTCACTGTGCCAGCTCACTGAATGGGTGGGGCTTTCTCAGCCCACCCCACTGCTGGGTGCTGACAACCGTATGAGTAAGACCAAAAGTTCAATGAGTGGCAGTCCCCCCCCCAACAGAGCAGAGACTTCTGCAGGCTCACAGTAGTGAAGGTGTTGAGACAGTCAGACACGCCTCTGTAGACCCAGAGGAACGCGGCAGCTGTGGAGTCGGGAGCACGTGTGCAGCTGTGTGCACACTCACGTGTGTGCACATTACAGGGTCTGGGACTCATGAAATCACTGACAGGTCACGCCCTGTCTCCCTAGCACCTCAAGGAGTAGCCTGGGAATGTGAAGGGGTACCGGGAGGGCGCAAAGCGGTGTGTCTGGGCCATCAGGGAGGAGCACAACAGGCCGGGATCAGGATTCCCCACTCCCATCATGCAGGTACTCTGCAGACAGGTAGCCACTTCTCACACAGACTCACTTGTAGCCTCTGCAAAGCGGGTCCAATAAATGCCCATGTTTCAAGGCAGTCAGAATTAGCTATGATCACCCACTGAATGCTCTATTTAGATTATTATTGATTTTATTAGAAGGGCTGAACGTTCATTCTAGAGGCACCACCAAGCCCCAAGTTCCTGCCTCCCACCACCCCCTGGGATTCACACATCACAATAATGATGTGCATGACAGCGTGGGTCCTGGCTGGCTGGTTCTCTGAGGCATTGTGGCTTGCTGCTTTAGAAGTGGCCATCTCATTTTATCCCCTGGAGAGTCCTGTGGGTTGAGCTGCTGTTGTCCATCAGCAGATGAAGAAACAGGGAGGTAAAGCCACAGGCCCAGGGTCAACCAGCAGGCAAAGAGCGCAGTTAAAGTTTCACTCAAACAGCGATGCCACACCGTCAGGCAGGACAGCATGCTGATGGCTGACTGCTCAGATCCAGCCTGTACGTGGGACTATGGGACCTGGGGCTCAGGGAGGGGCCCTCAGGGAACACCAATGAGCAAACCCTTAGTAGGGCCCAGAACTTTGGAAGAGGAAGGACAAGCCAAATGATGAGCCTGGGTAAAGCCCCGAAGTGAGGAAAGGGTAGCTCAGGTCCTGCCTCTGCCCTTCTAACTTGTGAAGCTCTGGAGGGTCCTCCTAACTGCCTTGCTTCTCCTCTGGGGTCCCTGGCGTCCCCCCTTGCATTGTGCCCCAGCTCTCTCCAGACTTGGCGACAACAGACCTGCTGGATTTCCATTCACAGGCCTCAGAGGAGAGACTTGAGCCTTAGAGACAGGGAAGCTAGACTGAGTCGGCCAGGGTAAGAACCGAGGGGGATGACTCCAGGTAAAAGTGCTGGTCGCTTAAGCATGACAATCCACACTGGGACCCACATAACAAGCCAGACACAGTGGTGTGCCCTGTGAATCTCAGCATTCCCGTGGTGAGTCAGAAGGCTGGGGCAGAAGAATTGCCTAGAATGCAGAGCAGAAGAAATGAGAGACCTTGCCTCAGCAAGCTCAACAAGGTAGAAGAGAACCTACTCCCAAAAGATGTCCTCTGACCTCCACTCAAAATGACACCCATATGTACATGTTTTTGTTTGTTTGTTTGTTTTTTAAAAAGCATCATAAGTAGTGGAAACAGAATGGGCAAAGAACAAAGTCAGGAATGGAATTCAGCATCATACCTCAGGGCTCCAAAGCCCGTTCTCTGTCCACTGCCCTGCCCAGGAGACCAAGAATGTTACTGGCTTTGGAGTCCCCCAGCTATGAACTGAAACCCTGGCTCTGCTGCTACTCCAGCCAAGTTTCTCTTTCGTCCCAAACCTTGGCTTTCTATCTCATGTATTGAGGTCATACCTCAAGAATTATTCAACCAGCAATGTGGCTCAGTAGGTCAAGTGCTTGCCTAGCCAGCACAAATGTTTGCCAGGTGGTCGTGGCACACGCCTTTAATCCCAGCACTCAGGAGGCAGAGGCAGGCGGATCTCTGAGTTTGAGGCCAGCCTGGTCTACAGAGAGTATTTCAGGACAGCCAGTGATACACAGAAAGACCCTGTCTTGAAAAAGCAATATTCAAGATCTGGCCAGATGGCTCAGTGAGTAAAGGTGCTTGCCTGCAAGCCTGGTGACTTGACTTCAGTCTCCAGCTCCCATCTAAAGGTAGAAGGGGGGGCAGGCTCCTAAAACTTGTCCTCTGACCTCTAAGTGCACACTGTGCTGCACACACACAAATGTATGTGCTGGTGCGCGCACACACACACACACACACACACACACACACACACACACACGGTAATAATAAAATTTAAACATTAAAAAATGTATTTTAGCAGGTATAAAGTCCCTGTCACAGAGGAGGTGCCCAACAAATGCCTAGAGAAACATGACACAATTTGTGGGAATGAGCGTCCCCCAGCTCACGGCACGCTGGCCATAGCTTCCAGCTAGGAAACTGTGAAAGGCAGGGCTCTGGCTTTGAGGTTATTCTGTGAGTCCTACCTCCCACAGAGCCAGAGGCCAATGTCTGCTGCTAAGCCCTGCCTTCCTCAGACTCACGCAGGAGTTCCTGGCTAATCATTGTGTCTGCCATGGGCCAGCCCAGGTACCAGGTAAGTCTCAGATGCAGATGTCTATGGTCTGGACACTCACCTCTAAAGTCGAAGAGGCAGTAGGGCCTAACTGGGTGCTCTGCAGGAGCCAATCTGTGAGGTTGCTCCCACTCAGCCTGTTACAGGGGACGCTTAGAGGTCCAGGAGGGGTGTTTACTGAGCACCACCTGTGGGGCAGAGGAGCTGGCTACCCTGATGGCTATAACTACCTCACAGATATGAGAAACTGAGGCTGGAGTGCTCAGTGTGAAGGCCTGTCTATCTCCCCTCTCTGACAGCAGAGGACAGGGGGATCATAACTGTCAAACTCCCCTTTGAGGGGCAGACCCCAAAAGAAAGCTGTGCTCAGGCATGGGCTGAAGCTGGTCTCTGATCCCCTATCCCATGCCCGCACTATGTCCAAATGCCAGCTTTAGGCTGCACATAGAGTCTGCTCCTTTGTTCCCAAGGCACACTGGCTTGTGTGCTTCCCTCAAGTAACTGCTCTCTACAAGGCTTGGTTTCTCCCAACTGTAAAACAAGAGCACAGCCCATACCGCCTGAAGTAGTTGTGGGACCTTAAGGGAGTTAATGGAACATTGCAAGAGCGTCTTCACCCATTGGGGAAAGGCTTGAGGGTTTTCCAGAGACCCAACGCACTTGGGAAAAAAAAACAAAACCCGCAACTGTGATGAGGACAACCTTGCCAAGGGGGACCAGGAGCAGGTGTCTAACCTGTACTATCCGGGCTATCCCAGTCCTGGCCAGACAAGTTCACTTGGCCCATCTGTGTAGTTGAGACTGTCCTTGAACTCCTGATCCTCCAGCCTTGGCCTCCGGAAGGCTGGGAGGGCTGACAGGCCCGTGCTAACACACCCCTGCTAAGTCTCAGCCTTGCTAAGGGCAGCAGGGCACTGGGCCAGAAATGTCTGAGTCAGGCCACTTCTCAGCTCTGTGGTAAATATAGCTGTCAGTCATCTCTCTGTTCTGAGCCTTGACTTTTCCAGGAAAAGCTTGTCTATCAGAGCCATGGGGCTCAGAAGCATGAGACCTAAGCATAGGCCAGTCCACCTCAGGTATGGACCCCACTGGCAACTGCCAGGCTACCCTCCTCTCAGTGACGGCTCCACTTGCTGAGAGAAGGATGGAAGAGCCAGGCCTGGGGAAAAGGCCAGTCCTCAGCATCCCGCTTCCACAGCTGCCTCTAACCTCCACCATGCCAGCCTCTGGGAGGCAGGACAGCGTGGTAGGAAAAGCACAAAGTCGGGAGTTCACGGATGGGGAAACTGAGCCTCAGAGAGAGGAAGTGAAGCCGCCAGGAGAACATGCATTTTCCCTCCTTGAAGCCTTCCTTCACTTACACCGTAACCCCAGCCTGAACATCTGCCCTGTTCTCCAGCGGCCCGGATCCTGTCAGGCCCTCTTTTCCCAGCCCACTCTCAGCCCTTCACAGTCCTTCTGCCTCCAGGTCCTCAGTGGCTCCTCTTCACCTGTCAGGAAAACCTCGAATAAACCCGATTCTTAGGAAGTGCCCTCCAATTAGCTAGGTATTTCCTAGACATTGCTCTTCACTACCCCTGCTTTGGGGAGGCCCTGAGAGTAGGGTGTGTATGGGTATCATACAGCACCCAGCATGGAAACCAGTATAAGCCAGCTGTCTAACATCTGACACCCTTGTACCACCTCCATCCATCTCCCTATTCTATCACTAAAGAAATGTTTATGGGGTCAGCAAGATGCCTTGGTAGATGAAGGCCTTGCTGTGTAAGCCTCATGACTTGGGTTCAATCCATGGAACCCATAAGAGGAAGGAGAGAGCTGAGTCCCAAAAGTTGTCCTCTGATCTCCACATACACACACACACACACACACACACACACACACACACACACACACACACCACAAGATAGAGGGATGATAGATAAATAGAGAGAGACAGACAGAGAGACAGACAGATTTGAGACAATGTCTCTCTACATAGCCCTCACTATCCCAGAACTCACTATGTAGATAGACAGACAGACAGACAGATAGATGGATAGATTTGAGACAGGGTCTCTCTACATAGCCCTCACTATCCCAGAACTCACTCTGTAGACCAGGCTGTCCTTGAACTCACAGAGATCCGCCCGCCTCTGCCTCCCAAGTGCTGGGATTAAAGGTGTGCACCACCATCCCCGGCAACAATAACTTTTTTAAAAGTCGTGTTTACGGAGCCCTGTGTCTGGGACGGAGGATACAGCAGTGATAACGCAGGCAGAGCCCTGCTCTGACGCTGGTGCACCGTAGGAACAAACACACTACTGCATAGAGGTCAAGTGCTAATAAGTGCTATAAAGAGCGATGGAGCAGAAAAGGATGAGGAGGGGTAGGATGGGAAGGTCTCTCTGTGGTCAGAGCTCTCAAGGAAGTAAAAGAGAGAGAGAGATGCCGCATCAGAGGGAAGGGTGTCCTGGGGAGAAGGAACAGGGAGAGCAAAAGTCCTGAGGTGAGAAGATTCACAGGACATTGACAAGGTCAGTGAGTGAGTGCCGGGTGTGTGGGGTGGGGGGCCGGGGGGCAAGAAGCCACAGGCAGGACTTGACTCTGACCTTGAGTAAGTCAGAGCCATTACAGGCTCCGGGCAGAAGAGTGAAGACCGGCTCCAGGGCATGAGAAGGAAGCAGGAAGACGCTGAAGGAGTGAAACAGGACTACCAGGCAAGAAAGACATGGGAAGAGGAGGCACAGTACAGGCAGCCTTGCCCGGAGAAGGCACCTGGAAGCCCAGCTAATGATGGGGAGTTTATTCCCTTTGAGCAATGGGGAACCAAGGGAAGTTCTGTACACAGAGGTGAGAGGTTCTCATCTCTCATCTCCGCCTGGTTTGACAGGGCTTTTCCACTCCAGGCCTTCTGAGTGCCTGCCTGCTGGGCTCAGGGGAATATGTCAGGATTGCTAGCTAACGCGCGTGCTGAGCCCTGGCTACTTCCCTGGGCTCTGACGTCATTTTCCCAGTACTCCCATGACTGAAGTGGATCCTATGACTGTTCGGATTTGGCAAAGGAGGAAAATAAGGCACAGATCCACAGCATCATGTCGCTAGCAGGAGGCAGCACTGATGGAAGCCCAGACAGTAGACCTGTCTCTAAAATCTACATTGGCCTCTTTAGCTGAGTCTCGTCTCTGCCCATGAGAGTGGCTGGTTCCCCCTGCCAGGTATCAAGTACCTAGACTATTCCAGGTGGCAGAGCAGGGTCAATGCATCCACCCCCAACTCCACTTACAGAGAAAGAAACCAAGAGGAAGAGACACTTACCCTGGACCCCAAAGCTTGTCCTCATCTGAGACACCAGTGCAGGTCTCGGATGTCAAAAGCCTGAGTTGGGAGTTTGCCAGGCACAGCACATTCTCTTGAACTCCCTTAATCTGAGCCTGCTTCAGGGGTCAAGTGCATTCCTAGACCCCTCAGTCTGGAGCTTTTTCTGCTTTTTTCCTCCCTTTGGAGGGGGAAGACAATGGATGCCCTGCCAGGTGGCCCTCAGGTTCCAGCCACAGGTCCCTCTACCTCTGTTCTCTACCTGACTCCGATTTCAAAGAAGTGTTTCTTTCCAAGAAATGCCCTGCTGTCGGTCCTGCCCTGCCCCGCTGACCCATTGTTCTCCCCTTGAGCCCAGCTGGGACAGTAAAGCAGACCCGTGACCTTCTCGGGGCTCCAGGGCCAGGGACCCCGCAGAGGGGACTTCGGTGTGTGCAGATAGGGGCAGGTCCGAGGTCACTCCATAAAAAGGGATTCCTAGAAAGACATAAACCAGCTATTTACCTTGTGGATTTTATTGCCCCTCCCAAAAAAGCTATCTCATTTTAATAACGAAGAGAGAGAAGGCATTTCTAGTCACCCCTTTATTGGTGAACCAGGACACACAGTCAACAGAAACTCACAGGAGGCTGTGGGCCCGATTTATTAGCCACTTCGTCTCATAAAACCCAGCAGTTTTATTAAAAGAGGACGATGGCCAAACGCTTTGCTTGTCTTTAAGAAAATTGCCTTTAATGTCGGGTAAGACTTGGCTTGGTTGTTTTGTTGTTGTTGTTTTGTTTGGGGTTTTGTTTTTCTCTTAATAATTTTTCAAACAAAGCTCAGGTTCTCCTGACTGCACACGCCTGTTCCTCCAGCCGCAGGAGGGAAAGTGATTTCTGAATCCATCGGATATGTCGGATTTCTTTGTGGCATCCACTCCATCGCTCAGCAGCCAGCCATGATGTCATAAGCCCATCAGATTTCCGGTAGGGAGAAAACGCTGGGGAATTGGAAAGAATGGATGTTTCTTACCCGTCAAGAAGGGGAGTGGGGGTGGGGGGTGGGGAGGATGGTGTGTTTGGAGGAGTCTGGCTGAGGGGGGGAGGCAAGCTCCATGTTTGTGATATTAAATGTCAGACAGAACCTGAAAAGCCCAGCCACCCAGATGTTTCCTTCAATATCCAGATGTCTGGCAAGGAACAGACCATGCACCCTCCCGGGAGGCCCTCGGCATTTCGGCTTTGACCTCGGGTCTGCCCAGCGAGTTCTCACTGCCAGGAGCTGCGCATCCTGGATCCTCCCATCACCCACTCTCAGGGGTGGGATTTTTTTTTTTTTTTCCTTCATCAAAATCTTTTCACATGGATGGTAGGGGTAACCAGGTCCAGGTTTTTAAAAGCTGTTGAAGCTGTGATTTGAAAAGTTCAGTCCTTGGAATTAGCTTCCAGAGAGTACATCGTGTAAGCCAAAAAGGGGGGGAGGGGGAATCCCTCAGCCAACACACACACACACACACACACACACACACACACACACACACCATATGTGACTCTTCAGCCATAGGACTTAAAACCCAAAACAAAACCAGCGAGGCTGTGAACAAGACTCAGGCTGACACCGAGAAAAGAGGGGCCTCCCCCAGAGCACACCTCCCCCAAATCAGAAAAACACACGCACAGCTTTGTTCTTCCTGACAAAGCCCCTTGCTTTCAAGGCACCGACAGTTGCCAACAAAAGCACAGGGTAGAACTAATTTACACTCCAACTAGGGCTTCCAGGAGTCATAAAATATGGGAACGGAATCGGCTTGGCTAAGGAAACTGCCTCCCCATCACTGCAGCGGGGGACCCCTCAGGCCTCAGACAGGGCAGGTCGTGGCCTCCTGGTGGCCTGGCCACGTGCCCCACTGAGGCCACCTCCCAGACCTGTGACATCATGGCTAATTGCCTCTGTAAATGAGCCAGGAACTGCAGGCCCCTCAGGGCTACAGCCGAGGGACTTCCACAGAGAGGCTGAGGAGAGGCAGCTGTGGAGGGGCACAACTCCAATTAAACCCAAGTCCTCAGATGACAAGCCAAAGGGGTGGCCGAGGGGACAGTGGCTGGCAGAAGGCAGAAGGAAGCCAGTCAAGGCTCAGGGATGGGGTGGGGAATCCGTGCCGGTCTATAACAGCCCGTATGTTTTGCAGATGAGGAAATGGAGGTTGAGTGGCCTGCCCAAGGTCACCCAGCTAATTAAGGGGACAGCCAATACCGAAGAAGAGAAACCACAGGTCTGCCACTACATAGCCCTTCCTGAGTGCTATCTAATTTAATCCTCACAACAGCCTTTGAGGGGGGAGGAGGATTACCATTAACCTCTGTGTCTGCGAGAACCAATAGAGGAGCAGAGAGAGGTTAAGTCATTTGCCCAAGGTTACACAGCTCCTCATTAACAGAACTTGGCCTGAACTTCTGATGCTGAATCCAGTGCTTGCTGCTGGGCAGGAGGAAGTAGTTGAGGTTTAGCTGGGAGCAGTGAATGTGATTTAAATACACGTTTAAAATGCTGGTGATCCTCACAGAACAGAAGGGAGTAAATCACTGCAAATTAATTTTTTTTAAAAGCTAATCCAGGCAGGAGGGCTGGCTGGCCAGGGAGGAGGGTGGGAGCCTGCTTTGATGCTGTCCCTGGCAGAGCCTGAATGAAGTATGTAGATGGGCTCTCTAGCCATGCGTGCCTGCTCAAACCCCTGAAGTGGGGTGGGCTGGAGGGAGAGCCCAGTAAAAGCTTCATTGCACAGCTGCAAGAATCCGACGACCTGCCATGGGGCAGTGCCAAGAATACAGGTCTGCTGGGCACAGGAGCCATGAAAAAAATCAAATCACAGCCAGTTCCTCTAAGCAGGATTCTTACTTCCCAGCCAAGAGTTTCAGTGATCTATGGATCATTTAAGCAGCCTTCTTTAGGGGTCTGACTCTGGGTAAAAGAACCTCTTTGGGTTCCTGTCCACACAGTCGTTGTGGCCCTGTAACCTAGCGTGCTGGGGCCCTCACTGGTCACTACCTTCTCTCAGAATAGTGCTAAAGGAAACTGCACACAGGAAGCAGGAGCCAAGGAGGGGCTCGCCTAAGCCCAGGGCCTGGGACAGGAGCTCTCCTGGACCTCCCCTGGTGAGGTGCCTCAGCCCTGCCTCAGCCTTGGTGCTGCTATGGGCGATCTGTGCCTGCTTCTCCCTGCGCTTTCCCTCACCAGGTCTTCTGGCTTCTTTTACTTTGTTTCTGTGAACTTTGATGTGGGGTGGTGGAGCCCAGGCCTTCAGCCAGGGGAAAGGAGAGAGGAGAAAAATTCCTGCACACTCGGCTGGCTGAACAGCCCCACTTTCCTTGGGAAAGTTTAGCTGCCCACTCGCTGCTTTGTCTCCACCCAGTAGAGATCTGGCTTCTTCCATCACCCCACTTCCGCTTAATGGCGATGACAAACATCAGCCATATTGTCTATATGGGGAGTCATCTCAGATTACAGGGGTCTCTCAGCATGAACTATGCAGTCAGAGAAGCCTTCCTGGAGGTGGTGACAACGGTCCTGGGGCCTAGGATAGACAGGAGCATTGGCACCTCTTACTGTCAGGCCCACAGAGAAGCCCCCTTGACAGCCACCCAAGCTGCCCCCCCATCCCCTCCAGACTGTCCGTCACTGTGTCTCTGCACTGCTCTGGAATCCTTGTGAGGCATGAGACTAGATCTGTCTTCGTCACTGCTCCGTTGCCCCGCGCCTAGGCCACGGTAGATGTTTTGTTTTGTTTTAATCAACAGAATAAACAGGGCTGTCGGGATGGCTCAGCAGGTAAAGTGTTTGGAGCCAAGCCTAAGGACCTGAGTTCAATCCCAGCAAGGGTGAAGAAGAAGAAGAAGAAGAAGAAGAAGAAGAAGAAGAAGAAGAAGAAGAAGAAGAAGAAGAAGAAAAGGAAGAGGAGGAAGAGGAAGAGGAGGAAAAAGGGGAGGGGGAGGAGGAGGAGGAAAAGGAAGAAGAAGGCAGCCTGGGTTCACTTCCCAGCACCTACATCAAGTGGCTCACAACGTCCTGTAACTCCCATTCTAGGAGACCTGATGCCCTCTGGCCTCTATGGTCACCTGCTTGCACATGGTGCACATAAACTCATAAAGGCACACGCCTGCTCGGGGCCACACACACACACACACACACACACACACACACACACACACAAATTAAAACAATATATAATGGTTTTGGAGCCATGTTCTCCCTATGCATCCCTAGCTATCCTGAAACTCCCTCTCTAGACCAGGTTGGCCTCAAATTCACAGAGATCTGCCTGCCTCTGTCTCTTGAATGCTATTATTAAAAACGTGTGTCACCACACCTGGCAATAAACCTGTTTTTTTGGGGGGGAGAGGGAGTTCGAGACAGGGTTTCTCTGTGTAGCTTTGCGCCTTTCCTGGAACTTGCTTTGTAGACCAGGCTGGCCTCGAACTCACAGAGATCCGCCTGGCTCTGCCTCCTGAGTACTGGGATTAAAGACGTGGGCCACCACGCCTAGCAATAAACCCTTTTTGAAAGACGACTAACCAATACATGCAAAGGTCCCATAGGGACAAAGGGTTCAGAAGAAGGTGATAGAAAATGGACCTGAGCCCCGCCCCCCTCCCCCAAATCACCCTAGACTAGTCGGTATCTCCTCTCCAGCAGGCTCCTTATTGGAGAGTTGTCACTAATCCCCTGCCCCGTTTAGTCTGCCCCAGGCATGACACCTTTGGGGAAGAATAAGATAAACATTACGTTCCCTGCCAGAACTTTCTGCTACTAGCCTCCTGCCTCCTTTCTTCCCTTTATCCAGGCGACAGGGCCACCTGGAGCGACAGAAGCAATGACAAGCACATCCATGAGTCCCAACTCAAACGCCATCCCTCTATCTCATCTTCATCGCCCCACTCCGCCTCCCCTCAAAAAAAAAAAAAAAAAAAAAAAAAAAAAAAAAAAAAAGCCTGAGCGTTTCTCCTCACTGAAGCTGGGTGGAAAGAGAAAAGCAGCCAGAACACATGGTGTCGGTCCTGTCTTCCAACTCCCAGAGTGTGATGGGACACCAAGTTATCCTCTTTGCCCTCAGATTCCTCACAGGAGAGACACGGAGACACTTCGGATGCAGCCGACATGCACCAAAAGGCAGATCGGCGACATCTACGCGTCTCCTGCCCTGGTCTTGCTGCCTTGGGAGAAAGGTGACCGCTGAACCTGAGGCTTAGGGCTCCTTCCCGCACAAGTCGCCTTCGCTGGGGCAAGGCAGCTGGGCTGTGACGGAGAGCCTGCTCTCCTGGGGACGCCCGGGGGTTTGTGCGTGTGTGCGAGCTGCCCCTTCCCAGCCGCGAGCGGCTCAGTGCACTCCAGCAAACTTTCCAGCGGCGTCTACACCTGCCCGCGGCTCTGCGGCGCCACAAACCACCAGCGCGCGTCCACAGCCTCTCCTGCTCGCGGATCGCCGGAGGTCCCCTGAGTCCCAGGTCTGCATCTCCACACACTCACTCTCCAGCCACTGCCAACCTCAGCCCTGGGGATCACTCTGGCCCCGCTCCAGATCTCCCCGGCGCCGCCTCCTCCGCACCACCTGAGCTCGTCTGTCTACACCGCCTCGGGGCCCTTGGGTCGGTTGCGTCTACACCGCTTCGGCAGTCTCCGGGTCTACACCGCCCAGCACATGAGCGATCCCCTCAAGGTTCACCCAATGCCTCATCCTAGTGCCTACCTTGCCCGCGTGCTCACACTCCTGTCCTGGCTGTGGCTTCTGGTTCACACATTTTGCAATCTTGTCATAGGCGAAAGGAAATCTTGTAATCCTCCTGAAGCCACGTGGCTTTTTGCCCCTAACACCTTCTGTTTTTTGGGGTTTTTTTTTTTTTTTTGCCTTTTAGGACAATACTCAGCCCCAACCGCGGCTGGCCGCGCGACTCCGAACAGACGCTGCTGGCCGCGGGGGGGCGTGGCCCTAGGCGGAGAGGGGGCGTGGCCTGGGCGGGCGAGGCGGAGTCTCCTGCCCCGGACCTCCCTCCGCCTGGAAACCGTGGCCTGCGACCAAGGCTCCTGTTCCAGCTCATGATTGGTCGGCCAGCCTGCGATGCTGATGCCTAATTGGATGAAACGAAGAAGGCTCAGAGGTGGTGGTGGTGTGGAGATTTTATTCTTTGCCTTTTTCTTCCCTGAGGCGGCTGCTGCTCTGTGGGTCCCTCCTGAACTCTACAGCCTTTTCCTCTCTGCCTCCGTGCTCCCAGTCATAACGCTTAATCCCGCCCCGAATGACAACTGCATTTCTTTGTCCTTCCCTACCAAATGGTTCCTTGAGGTCGGGACTCGAGGTTTCTACTGCCCAGTAGTGTGTATCCCCAGTGCCTGCCTCATAGTAGGTGTACCAAACACACTCGTTGATTACATTAATAGAAAACGTTCACATGAGTTTTTGGAGCTATCTTTAGTGCTGGTAACAGTCTTGGGGGGAAATGGCAGTATAAAGAAATGCAGTCACCCACGAGGGAATGACAGGCGGATTGTGGTTACCCATAGGGTTATATGTAGGCTCCAGCTTTGTAGACAGCAATGCCTTGTGGGGTATCGGAACCTGCTTCTCGTGTGTCGAGGGTTGGGCTAGAGCAGGAAGTGGGTTACACTATGAGTTATTTCAAGGTATGCACTGTCCCTGGCGCTGCTCTTGGCAGCCAAATGATGTAGCTCCTGCCTCCACGCTAACATCCTAGTAACTGCTGAGCCCTTTTCTGCTGGGAACCTACCTGCTCAACCCAGTCTGCGCTGTTAGTCTCTGACAGTTTGGGCATGGTGCCTGTGTGCCAAGGGGAAGCCATAAGAATGATCAAACCGTGGGCAAATGGCTTGAGCCTGGGTGCTGATCTTTGGTGGGAATGTCCTTGGAGAAACCCTAAAAGGTCTTTTTGATTGAGGAGTGGTTTCTGAGAAGAGATTGGGAAAGGCTTTCCCTGACAAAGCAGTGTGCAGGAGCTGCTCCTGGAGTTGGATCGTGGTGGGTTAATGGACCAGAAAAATGCTCCGGGGGAGCCCGTTTCCTGTATAGTGTGAAGCCAGAGTCGGGCATGCAGAAAGGCTGGCTTGGTGACTGATGAATTCTTCTTGTGTCTGTGACTCCACGTGGCCTTCTTATAAGGAAACAAGTTGTTGGATTTAGGGATCACCCTAATCCAGTGTAACCTCATCTTAGGTCAGTTATATCTATGAAGACCCAATTTCCAAACCAGGACCATTTATATCTTTCAACTCCCCAGGCTCCTTTGGATCTGTAAACAGCAGAACCAGAAGCTCTGAAGCTGCAGCGGACAGATCCCCTTCCCAGCTGCCCAATGCTCTCTCTTGAGTTTTACCTCCAGCTCATTTCTGATCCTGGCACCTGGTGGCTGCTGCCTACCCAGAGCCCAGAAGAGGGGCAGCCCTCTGAATACCAGGGCTTCTCAGACCTTCCAACCAACTGTACCGTGTGTGTAGTGTGGTGCTCTGAGAAGGCCCCCGACACCCCGCTGGCCCATCCTTCCACCCACCCCCTACTGCCTCCTCCCTACCCCCACCCCAACCAAAGATGGACAAGGACAATTAAAGCTATTTCACAAGCAGCTGGTGATTAATCGCCAAGTTAATTAAAGAGGCAGTAATTGCACTCCTGTTTCAGAGGTGGGAATGATGTCTTGGGCAGGAATGGGTGGTCGGCTTAGGTCTGTCTGCCTGAGAAGATGGAGCTAGCAAGGCAGGAAGGAAAACAAGTGGTATATTTTAGAAGTGGATGCATCTACCATAGCTGAAATGTTTATTTGACACAGTCGGGTGGTGAGCCTAAATGTTTATGCTTGTCTCTGTACATTTCCACATCTGTGAAATATTTCATTAATGATGAGGGGGGAACTCGCCAAGGGGAAGGTTAAGTATTTCTAAACTCTAGTTCCAGGTTTATAAATGACCTCAAATACCAGTGTGCCTCAATTTACACAATGGAGAGGCCTTTAAAATTATGGGCAAATCGAATCCCGTTTGCCCACCCAGTACATCTTAAGGCTGCGGATGCTCCGTCTTCATTTCTGATTGATTTTCCCTGGCAGAGGCGCCAAATTCGTTGCTTTAAGTGTCAGGCTCTCCCTGTCAAGTAGTTAATGACCTATAAAGCACTTAAACCGCAGTGGAAGAGATGCTATTTGGAGGCACCCCGCTGTGTCCCCTCTCCTATTGTCAGTAATCACCCCTCATTTATTTGCTCTTATTGGTTTGGAATTTGCTCCCAGGTTTCCCTAAAGCCCAGGCCCTCCTGGGAGAGTCCAAATCTCTAGGAGCTCAGATGGGTGCCGGGGTTGGCATCGGGGGTTTGCTTCAGCGGGGGTGCCTTCCTTTCTTCTCCACCTGGGAGGACTTGGGCATTTAATCGTTCCCTGCCATGTCTCAGTTTCCCTCTCTGTGATGTTCCGTAGGTGATGTCTGTCTTTAAGCAACTGGTGAGGGAGAGAGGAAGAAAAGAGGCCCAAGGTCAGAGTGAGCAGAGGCGGTGGCAAAGATGGGCTCCAAAGCCAGAGCTAGTAGGGAGCCTCCCTAGGTAGTGGAGCCAGGCAGGCCATCAGCCATGGGGAGAGAAGAGCTGAGGAGCTCCAACCAGAAGAGGAAGCGCATTTGCTTTCCGTGGCTGTTGTGACCAGTTACCACAAAATGGCTTAAAGCAACGCTCATTCTTTTACGGTTTGGGGGGTGAAATCCAAAGCAACATTAATGCAAAGAAACCAAGTGGTGTGCACAGCCATACTCCTCTTGAGACTTTGAGGGGAACCCATTTCACGGTCCTTTTCACTTTTGAGAGTCCCCTTCCCTGGTCATGGCCCCTTTCTCCATCCTCAGACCCACCATGGAGCATCTTGTACTCCCCCTCTCCCACTTTGCTCATCTCACAGCCTCTTCCTGTGCCTCTCATCAGCCCGTGCACCCTTCTCCTAAGGACCTTTGTGACTCTCAAAATCCAGGATTGTCGCTGCATCTCAAGGGACTTAATCCCTCCTGCTGTTTAGGACCGTCACAGGCTCCCAGGATTAGGATGGGGGCATCTTGGGAGGGCACAGAAGGCCACTCAGCAAAGTGGTCTGGGTCATGGATTCTGAAAGCGTGCTGGGGCTTGAGTCTCAGCTGCAACACCCACTGGTTAGGCTGCCTTGAGTGAGTTGTTTTATCTCTTGAAGCTTCAGCTTCCTCACCTGTAAAATAGGATCAGCATTTGTTGCCTGATGACAAAATTAACTGTGAGGTAGAGGGAACGTCCTACCAGAGTAGAGGCCGAGAGAGAGGACAGAAGAGAAGGCAGGGCAGGGCAGGCTGGAGTGAAGAGGGACAGCATCAGCTTCAAGGGAGGAGTATGCACTCACCTTACACACATGTACAAATTCTGTCCCAAGGGTGATGGACAGGAGACACAGGATGTGTCTGAACAGGTTTGGATTTGTGTCATTGTGTTGAAGTCTTATTCACTTACCAGAAGCTTCATTCTCTCCAGGTTGTACAACTCAGTGGTCTTCAGCGTACAACACAAGGCTGTGTAACTACCACCCCTGGATAATTCTAGAACGTATCATGATACTTCAAGGAGATCCCGTACTCCCCAGGCAGCCCCTAAAGCAGGGTAGTATAGGAGGGAACACCCTGAAGGTCTCTATGGACTTAAACCCAGAAGGAAGACAGCGCAGTCTGAGCTCTGCACGTGGGATGGTAATTCAGCCTTTGGGCTGGACCAGCCTGCAGCGGATAATCCCCTCCCTGCCCCATCCCTAGCTTCCTCACTTTGTCCTTTGAGACAGAGGTAGTCTACTGCACCAGACACACACAGGACTAAGGGAAGGCCCAGGATCACAGTATACAGCCACAATAAACTTTATTTATTTTTATCTCGAAACAGGCTCTCATGCCCCTAGGTTAGCTTTGAACTCACTATGTAGCTTAAACTTCTGATTTTCCTGCCTCTAGCTCCCACACGCTGGCATGACAGTCATGTTGCACCATGCCTGGTTTATGCAGTGCTGGGCCTCACACCCAGGTCTTTGGGCATTCTAGACGGGCACTCTACCAATGCAATCACATCCCAGTCCCACACTTACCATTTTTTTTTCCCTTTCTGGATCTGGTGCCCTGGCTCTGGAGCATGCCTATTTCTCTAGGACTCAGCTGTTCATCAGAGAAGCCAGCAGCTCTCCTGGTTCCGCCGCAGGACACAATAATCAGTCACTGCCCAGAGAGGCAGTTAGCTGAGGCACTTCTGCAGGAGGATGGCGGGGCATGGCTGGATCCTGTTCTGTCCCTCCCACACTGATTCAGCCACTCTGGGGTGACTGTGGGTCTACTAGAACACAAGGGATTCCAGAGGGGTTTCTCCAGTGTCCTTCTGCCCTCTGGCTTGACTCGGTATGGGTGATTACTCGGAGACTCCTAAGCCCTTATGCCAAGGTGCCTGACCTCACCTACAGGCAGGAAGAGAGGCCATCTGGTGAAGTGAGAGTGTGGGCAGGACATTGCTGCGCCATCTGAGGCTTCCCCCGGCAGTGATAGCAGCTTCTGGGAGCAATTAACAGAACTGCACTTACAGACCTCACGGCCCCTGATCCGGTCTGCCAGCTCACATCACCAGAGCCTCTTGTCAGCCAGGAGTTATGAACACTGCTGGCCTGTCCCCTGTGGCTGGACCTAGAGCTACCAGGCAGGTGGTATGTCCTCCCGAACCCCTGTATGTTTATTGTGGGACTCTTCTGGTGATGTAGATGCCCCGACATGCCCATCTCAATTTCTCATATATGTAAAATGGGTTAGGTTTCATACATTCAATTTCCACTTCCTGGAAACTGAAAAAAAAAAATCATTCTCGCTCTGCAGCAAGAGCAGTCACTGAGAGGCAAGCGCAGGAAAGGATTCATTTATTCTTTAAACAAATGACTCTTGAGCCCTGAATATGAGTCAGGGTCCAGACAAAGAGACCCAAACAAGGTTTCTCTGGCTGGGAAGCTTAGGGCCTCCTGGGGGGAGACGGATGTGTGAGAACTGATTTAATATGAGGTGAAGAAGAACCAATAAGCCACCTGGTGAGGGGGAGGGGCTTAGGGAAGGTCGTGGAGAAAGGGTATCTGAACATCCTCCTCTTCAAGCAAGAATGGGATAAGGGGCCTTGGCAGAAGATGGGGGCACACAGAGGTGTGGGGCTGGGCATCCTTGAGCAGCAGCCACAGGTCAGACTTGAAGTGACTTTAGGCCAACGACAGCTGGTCTGTCAGGATCAAATCCCTCCCACCCCGCCCCGCCAGGGTTGTATATAGCTAGACAGGCCTCAAAATCACTACATAGTAGAAGACCTTGAATTTCTTTAACACTTTTAAAATCATGTTTATTGGACGTGTGCCTGAACATGTGCAGGTGTGAGTATGTCATAACATGCATCTGGAGGTCAGAGAACAATCTGGGGGATGAGTCAGTTCTCTCCTTCCATGATGTGGGTCTCAGGATGGAAACTCAGCCTTGGCCAAAAGCATCTTTACTCACTGAGCCATCTCATTGGCTCCGATCTTGAACTTCTGATCCTCCTATCTCCAACTCCTCAGTGCTGGGATGCCAGGTATGTGTCGTCATGGCACCAGGAATCAAACCCAGGGCTTTGTACATCCTAGGCATGCACTCTTCCAAATGAGCTATCTCCCAGCCCAGGACCGTCTATTCCTGCCCCATTCTCAGCTAAGGGCCTGGAACATATTTGGACCTGACAGATGTTGAAAAACCGGTGGGTGGGAAGAGGCCTGAGTGCTGGCAAATGAATCAAGCCTCAATCTCGCACATAGCAGAGGCCACTGTGACGCTGTGAGTCACCTTTGGCCATGTCGATGCCCACTTCTTCCAGGATCATTTGTTGAAAAGACCATTCTAACTCATTGAATGAACTTGTCCCCTTTGTTACAATGAATCTGGCCGTGAAGATGATTTGCTTCATGCAGGCGATGAACTTAACATGGCCAGATTTGAGCTGTGGAAATATTGAGTTGATGCAGAATCAGGGAAGGTCTGAAGAAGAGGCTAAAGAGACAGAGGAAAGAAGACAGGGATCTGAGGAGAAAATCAGTCCCCAGATTATCCCAGGCCCGTGGCAGAGTGGCTATGTTCTCATCTAAGGCAAGGAGGTAAGCCAGAATCTTGTCCGTACAGCCTTGAAGACTGGAATGAGGAAGGCCAGAGAGCAAAAGCCAAGATTGCTGGGTCCCCAAAGGCCCACAGAGTGGTAAAATAAAACCCACTCCAGACATAGCCGCTTGCAAAGTAAGTTTTCAGGCAATGAGAGGGTTGTAAAGGCAGAGCAGTGCCAATTACAGCAGCATTATCCCGGATTATGAAGCTCCTGAGAGGCTGCTCATGCTTCCAGACATGCTGTGCCTGGGAATTTCTAGGGGCCACCTGGGATCCCAGTGTCCAAGCTACCAGGTTACAGGCTGCTGGATAAATATAACTCCAGGGCCTGCACTGACTTGCCCCTACACCAAGGATGTAGACCACTAGGAGGTAGGGGTATCCCCCTCCCCTCAAACACACAGAGAGGGGAGGAAGAGGGAGAGAGAGAATTTAGATATGGACCATCTCTGCAGGGGCTTTGAGTGGACTTCCCTAGCATCTGGTCCCTTGATAGCTCTTTCTTTTTTTTTTGGGGGGGGGGTGAGTTTCGAGACAGAGTTTCTCTGTGTAGCTTTGGAGCCTGTCCTCACTCTGTAGCCCAGGCTGGCCTCAAACTCACAGAGATCTGCTTGCCTCTGCCTCCTGAGTGCTAGGATTAAAGGCATGCGCCACCACCGCCCGGCTTGATAGCTCTTGGTATTGCATCCCCACCCATGACATCACTCCTCGGCCTGACCCATGGAGACATGCTCACATTTGGAGCCAGCCCAGAGTTGCCCTGTCTCTTCTGGGCTTGTCCTGTCAGCTTCTCTCAACAGTAGTTTCTACTTTGGTAAGCCAGAGAGATCAGCCACCCACCCCCATACACACACGCGCACACGCGCACACGCACACACACACACACACACACACACACATGCGTACCCCATTTGCAGGTCTGTTTTCAGAATTAAATGGAATGTTGCAGATAAAAAGTCCAAAGACAAAAGACAAAAAAACAAAAACAAAAAAAAGTACAATCTCCACGCCTGACGGTGTCTGTTGAAACAGTACACCTTCACACTGGGAGCTCCAGGAATCTCTCTTCATCATTCCCCACAGAGAAGGTTCAGCAGGTGTAGTCCAGGTGGTGGGTTGGAGGACGTTCCCCGCAATACCTTACACAGAGGTTGAAAAATCATAAACAGCTGAAGAGGCCATTGATAGGGGCCTGATTAAATTAGGACCATCCATCCTGTGAGTCCTCTGCTGTAATTAGAGTCTGGCAGCATCCACACACCGTCTTGGGCAGGATCCCCACGTGGGGCTTTGTGAGCAAAGCCAATGCAAACACCCACAGAAAGATTGCACAAGCTCTTCAGAACCCTCCCACGAACACCCTCTACTTCATCCATCCAAATAGATGCGATTAAAAAAAAAAGAAAGAAAAAAAAAAAAACAGCAAGGGAGAAAGGCCTTCCCAGTAGCCCGGCTGTCATCTCTAGGGAGGGGATTCAGATGGAGGCAGGCAGGGAGGTGGCAGGTGCATCAGAGCAAATTTCACCTTGCTGGCGTTTAAATGTTTCCCCACACTCTGTGTCTGTGTCACCTGCCTGCATGCACAGCGAAAATGCAGTGCCAAGTACAGGAAGCAGCACTTAGCCAGCGCTCAATCAGGGCTCGGGGGCTGTAATTAGAGCCACAGTTCAAGGCGGAGCCAGCAAAGGTTCCCAGAGCCTCACGTCAATGCCTCCCGCGCTGGAGTCTCCATTCGGGGTTGAGGCCCCTCCAGTGGGCAAACGACATCCCCAGGCATTTAGGAGGGACAGATTGATGCCATTCAGCTTGGCTGGGCCGAGGCAATGGCCCACCTCTCCCAGAAGAGCTGTGTGCCAACAAAACTATTGAACTACATAAAAATCCATCCCTGAAGTCCCAGAGGCGTCCTTAGGCTAGAACATGGCCTTTAAATTAGATGGAGGAGGGAAAAAAAAAAAGGCAGGTTTTGCCTGTAACTCGATTTCAGGTTAGTGAGAGCTAGTGGCCAAAGAATTAAAGATACCCCCAGCACAGGCCACCCACTGAAGACCTATGATAGTGACTGTGAGGAGCACTCTAGCCCCATTAAGAATCAGTGGTAACAAGCACATGTTCCCATGGAAACTGCTGCACAGAATCCTCTGGAAATTTTTTTTCTGGGGGTGGGGGTATAGCTCCTGTACCTAGTTCCCGGGTTTGGTTTCTAGAGATGATTTTCTTCTGCAAAGAAGTTGGAGTGGAGAGCTGGAGCCAACTGAGGGGGCAGGCAGGGGCCATCAACTTCCAGCCATCTGCTACTCTTGGGAGAGGCTAAGGGTGGGAAGACTTCTGGTATCCCTTGAAATGTTCGCCACCCTCCCTGATATGGAAACCCCTCTTAGGTCCCATCCTGAACCCTGTACCCTCCTTCTCTTCCTCCTCCTCTCTTCCTTCTTCCCAGACTCTCTTCTTGATCACCAGAGTCTTTGGTAACCCCTGCCCCCCAACACCATGCCCGTCTTTGCCCTAACCAGACCTCAGTCACCACACCATTCCGGAAATGTCGGTGTCCCCAGGAGGGGCAGTGGGTCAGTCTTCCTGGGGCTCCTCGGCCACAGTAAGGAGTTGTGATTTTATTGCAAGTGAAGTAGAAGCCAGGAAAGGCTTTTCATGGGGAAGGGACAAAAACAACGTGGGTTCTGTCAGGTTCCCTCAGCGGCTTTCTAGGGAACAGGCAGTGGGGACAGCTGGAGGCCTGGGTCCTGAGCCAGGACACCGTGTGAAGTCCCACCGGACTTCCTCACTCTCCTGGAAAGGACTGGAAAAACCTGAGTCCCAGTCAGAGAGTCCAGAGAGCTCAGGAAGTAGGGGAAGTAGCAGCCAAGTCCTTGCTGGCTGAAGTTCCCACTCCAGTTCTGACCTTCATCTCAGGCTGCCGGGAGTCAGGAGCCTGGAGGCAGCTGTGTGCCCGGCAGTTTCCCTCCTTCACAGACCAGGAATTCATGAAGCCAGCCTTGAGGAGCACAGACTCAACCCAGCCGGTGAGGAGCATTGCTTGTGGGATGTTCACAGAGTAGGGCCTAGATAGAACAGGCTTGTAGGTTGCTGGCTGGCCACAGGGCCCAGAAAAGCCCGGTGCCGCTACCCACGAGCACAGTGGGCTTCTGGAAGTCAGTCTGTGTCCTCCGCTCCAGCCTTTCTCTTCCGTCAGGGAGGGTCTCACTTGCCGAGCAGAAGTGTTGCCTGAGGGGTGACGGTTTAGCACGGCTTGGGCCAGGCTAGGTGTCTGCACATTGACACCTCCACGTCCCCTGGGCGCACAGGGTAAACTGAGTCTGGGAAAGCCAACAGAGAGGCAGGCAATGGGGAGGGAAGAAGGGGGAGAAAGGAACCCTGCAGCCCGGGACACCGAGACCATCAGTCCCTGTCTTCCAAGGAGATGGTTTCCCTACTGCAGGGCTGTCTGCAGGGTGAAATGAGGAGTCCCTTGAATGAGTTCCTGCAGGGCCAGAAAGGCTGAGGGCCACTTTTATCCACCCTGGTTTGAGATTCTCCAGCACAGAGACCCGACCGCCTGCCTACCCCAGGAAGCCGAGCACAAGCCACACAGAGGTGGGATGAGTCAGGTAGGCTGGTCTCCATCTGAAGTGAGGGCAGGGTGGGCCAAAAGCGAATAAATAAAGGCAGAGGAAAAGGGGGTGAAGCCGCAGGTGGTGGGGCCAGGATAGGCCACAAGGAGGGCCTTGGGGGACTGAGTCTTAGGGTAGAATAAGGAGCAGAGGCCTGGAGAGCCGAGGGCAGTAGGCACAGTGAAGTGAGTGCCCACACAGGCTGATGGGAAACCAGCTGGGGGGCTCCTGTTTAGCCAGCCCTCCACCCCTACCCCAAACAAGCTAGACTCTCCTTTCTCACCAGTGTGTACGGAACCTCCCCGCTCCTGGCCTTGGCTCACCACCACTTGTCTTATCTTAAGCCTCCACATCTGGCCCTGGGCCCAACTAGCTTTTGTGCAGTGCTTTGGTGCCCATTCCTCATCTCTCCTTAGCCATCCCATTTTCCAGTTCCGCCCAGTGCGTGGCCACCTTGTGCCTTTGGGCTGACTGAGCAGGTAGCATGGCTCAGTGGCCAGGCACAGCCCTGACAGGGGTCCCACTACGGGCAGGTCTGTGTAGTAGTGGGCTACAAGATGTAGGCTGGTGCCCAGAGAGCCATGTATCCAGCTCTGCAGGGGATGGCAGTACGGGATGAAGAGGTAAAGAGGTGGTGTCCCAGAGAGCCCGGTGGGACTGAGGAGCACTTCGCCCACAGGCCCAGGGGAAGAAGGGCTCTCTTGATGGAGGGAACAGGCTGGGCAAAAGCCCAGAGATGTAAACTACAGGCTGGCATGCAGAATGTGAGAGCGGGCCAGGCCAAGGCAGGGAGGGCCATGTGCAGGCAAGGTGATGCCATGTCCTGTGGACCCTATTCCTGGCCCTGATCAGGTCCTTGGACGAGAGAAGTGGCCTTGGGGTCCTAATCCAAGACAAGGCTCAGGGGCCCCTAGAACTTCTCCTAGAGATTTTCATAGACCAGGTTGAATTCATTGTCTTCCTCAAACCTATTCAATTTATCCTAGGAGAGAAAAGAGAGGGAGAGAGGGAGGGAGAAAGCAGAGAGAAATATTAGGTAGGAAAAGAACAAATCTGAACCAATGTTTGTTTATTGCATTGAGCTCACTGTGAAGCCCAGGCTAGCCTTGAATTCATTGCAATCTTTCTGCTCCGCCTCCTGAGTGCTGGAGTGATACGTATGAGCCGCCATGCCTGGCTATGAATTTGTACCAATTTAGTTTTGTTTGGGGGCAGGCAGATAGCTTACTGAGTCACTTTGATAGGACACAGGACCTCTGTCCCCAAGCCCACCTCTTCTCCTGCTGTGCCTCTTCATAGCTGCTCTTCACCCTCCAGCCACACCAAGCTCCCCTGGCCATCTTCTGGCCTCTCTCCATGATCCTCCTTTGGTCTGGAATGCAATCCCCTCCACATAGACACCCAGGCCCTAACCACCAGAATTCACCCGGCGGGTGCGTCTTAAGAGTACCAAGGGGCCTCCCTGTTCCTCACCATGGTCTGGCCTTTCCACATGATCTGCCCCTCCACACAGGGCTACCAATATGCACGCCCTTGGGGGGGGCAGTAGTTTATTCCTGCAGAATGGGCTTCTAGAAGGCAAGTGTACCTCACTTTCCTGCCTGGCATCCCAGAGCCTGACCGTGTATAGACATTGACTGAGATTTCTTCAGTGGTCCAGGGTTAGGAGACCCTGCTTCCAGTTAGAGCCTAGTTCAGGGTTTGAAACCTAAAGATTCAACAAACATTTCCAACCTGGGCTGAGGGAGGCAAAGTACCAGCTCCTGTATTCCTTGAGGCTTCTCCAATATGCTTAGAGACCACCCACCTTGCAGGCCTCCCATGCCAGCTGGACCACACTGCTGCTTTGCAGAGTTAGTTCAAAGCTCAGAGGCTCATGCCTTACGCTTTTGAATTCCGGCAAAGCTGATAAGTAGCTCAGGTCAGTATCACTCATCCACTTTACAGATGAGCACACTGAGGTTTAAGAGAGAAAGTGTGACGAAGTAGTGAGCCCACGGCCTGGTTATAGTAACAATCTTGAGCAGACCAGCCAGAGCTGGCACCAGCGCACATCCAACTCAGACTATAACCAGCACATACCAGGGGCTATCTGGAAGCCTTATGATCTCATTTGATTGGCCAGTGTAGACACTGCACAGGGCTCATCAGTGGTAGTTATAATCGCCACACTGCATGAGAGCTCACACTGGGTCCTGGGTCTCCCTCTCAGCACAGTGAGCTGTCCCCAGAGAAAGGCTGGGAGGTGAGGATTACCTGCTGGCTCCTCCATTACAGACCAGGAGACTCAAGCACCCAGACGTAAGTCCCTCCTCCAAGGCAGCTGAGGGATCAAAGGAGTTCAAAGCCACCCGTCCCCCCAGGCACGAGGCCAGCTTGTGGGGAGGGAGTACTCAGCTGCAGGTGGCCCAGTTCTGTGGTCTATTAAATTCACATGCCGTAGATGAGGGAAGGGTCAGAAAGGAGGAGAGAAGGAAGCAGGTTCCACAGGCTCCGCGCCCCCAGGCCCCTGCATACCTTGGAGGGAGGGCTTTGGCTGGAAACAGGGCTGCCAGTCTCTCCCTCGATGCAGGCGTAGACCTCTGCCTCTCTGGGCTGCAGGCCCTGCAGGAAAGAAGGCACTAGCATCAGTGGGAGGGCAGCCCCCGGGTTCCTGGATCAATCAATCCTTCCTGCCTGTTGTTAACATGATGTGCTGTGGAAGCCCAGGGAAGGGTAGAACCCCTGGGCTGTCCCCATTAAAGCTGCCAGTCTCTGAGTCACCTGAGTCCCTGCCCTGACTGTACAGGGCCAACTCTGTGTATATTTCACCAATTCCCTCAAGGACAACCAGCAAAGCCAGCACTGGACTCTGTCCAGACTTCTACCTGGCTAGTGAAAGAACGCACTGTTTCCTACCATCCCTGCCAGTCCTCAGGTCCTTGAGGCCCCAGCAGCTGGAAGCCCCCTGCATGACAACCAGGGCCCCTGCAAACTTCTGCCCTCACTCCTGGTTCAAAGCCTGCCCATGAGGAGATCCCATCCATTCATCCACCTTCTAGGTCTCCTCTTTCTCACTACCCATCCTGTGCTCCCAGATGACCCAGGCACCCAGTGGGGTCTCACTCCTCATTTATCAATCCTATGCCTGGCTGGAGGATTCCAGAGTCCAGCTCCAGAGCCTGGTGTACACTTCTCTCTCCCCAGCCTATTATTTCCCTTTTGTCCCCTCAGCCACCCTCTCTGGCCATCTAGGCTAGAGTCATTCCCTAAATATGGCCCCTTGGAAACTCATGTTCCCACTCTCCCCCCTGACCCCGCAAATCCATGACTCCTCCAGAGAACTTCCCTGGGGCTGGGAAGCTGGGACTCAGCCTCTGTGGCTCTCTTAGATAACATCCAAGGCCCATCCTCAGTCTTCAGTAGACTGGGAACCTCTTGGGGACAGAGACCATGCCTGGTTTGTCTGTGGGCTTCTGACTCTGTAGCTGGGCTTGGCACAGTGAGAGTGCCACCAACGGAGGCTTGGGGAGGGAACATCTCCCTTACTAGGTGTGTGGAGCCAGTCCACTCTTTAGAGTCTTTAGCAACCAGTCCACAGATTCCAAGACGGTGAGAAGAACCTGGCTTTGAAGTCTGACAGGGCCAGGTTCGATTCTTAGCTCTGATATCCGCTGCCACGGGCAGCTTCTTTATTGCTCTGTGTCTCAGTTTCTTCATCTACAAAATGGAAATTATCCTGTCTGTCTTGCAGGCCCAACACATGAATAAGTATGAGGCTGCACATAAAAAGCCTCGCACAAAGTGAGGCAAACAGTAGGTGCTTAATATGCAGTTGTTTGAGGATCATCCGGGAAGGCGTGACATTCCCCTTCTCTACCGCTCCAGCTGGGGTGTATCGGAGCTCTAGAACGGAGCTTGCAAAAGCCCAAGCAAGAGGCAGAAGCCTTCCCTTCCCCAGTGTGCTTGTCATATGGATGCCGGCTTGTTGCCAAGGAGGCGGTTTCCCTGGCAACAGTCAAGCAGGGGTTGGTGAGGCAGGCTGGAGAGACAGGTGGTGCTCAGAGGCAGGAGGAGGGTGGGGAGGTGGGAGGGGAGAAGGGAAGAAAGCGTCCAGAGGTAGCCACGCATGAAAACCCCTGTAATAAACCATTTGGTACTTGAGAGACCCTACCTTCAAGGGCATCAGGCGCAGGGGTGTTGAGGCAGCACCGAGGACTGTTCATAGTGTCTCTGAGCCAGACAGAGGGTGGGGCCTGGGAGAGGATTTTCTCATCTCCAAGGGAAGAGAACTTCCAAGGCCTGTTCTAACCTCCGTGGGTCTCTGTGTCTGACCAGAGAAATGGCCTCCTCCCAGTGCACAGGATAGGACACGTTACCCAGTCACACTGGGACCCCTCCGACCCTTCTCAGACCTGACAGACCCAGGGGCCACAGGTGGTTCCCTCTCTCTCATGTCTCCACTGTTCTGGGCCGCCCTAGCAGGTGCAAGCCCAGAGAAGTCAGGGACTACCAGAGCCAGGGAAGGGCACCCTGTTTCTGGTGTCCGCACTGCAAAAGGCAAGGGTGGCCATCGCTTAGCTGCTGCAGAGTGGAGCCTTTGAGGGTCCCGACCTGCTGCCTACATCTGCATTCAGGGTATGACCTGCTGTTTGGGCTGTGAAATGCAGGGCAGAGCCTTGTCAGCAGGACACTTCTGAGCCTCTCGGGCAGCCCTGTCTTCCTGGCCTTCCTCGGCAATGGGCAGCAGGGCTAATGGGGAGGCTGCCTCCCTCCAGGCAAGGCTACACTGGATTAGACTGAGCTCTGTCCGATTGTTTCCAGGCTGGGCTCTGCTAGGATCTGCTCTGCAGCGGTCACTTGCCTGATTCAAGTCCCACAGGCCCCTTTGCTTCCTGCCGCCCAGTGAGCAGTTACAAATGCTCGTTAGCCTGGTGGAAGGATGAAGGCCAGTCTTCAGGTTGGTTTAGGGCAGTGCAAAGCTAGCTGTCTGGGTCTGGACCTCCTCTGAGGGTACTAGACATTGAGGACATGGGCTAGTTCTGAGATTACGGTTTAGAAAGCGATAGTACAGTGGAGCCACCCCCAGCTCTGGGTCGGGGGTCTGGTATGATTGAAGTCACCAATCCACTTCTGGGAAAGATTTTCCAATACTGCACCTGTGTTTAGAAGAGTCGCTTCATGGGGCTGGAGAGATGGCTTAGCAGTTAAGAGCACTGACTGCTCTTTCAGAGGACCCGGGTTCAATTCCCAGTACCCACATGGCAGCTCACAACTGTCTATAACCCCAGTTCCAGGGGACCTGGCACCTCCACACAGACATACATGCAGGAAAAATACCAATGCACACAAAAATAAATAAATCTTAAAAAAAAAAAAAAGAAGAAGTCGCTTCAGAGAGGACAAGAGTGTCCACTGCAGGGGACACGGGGCCAGGCAGGTGCAGAGCTGAGGGGAAGTCTTTAAATGCTGCGGACACACCCCTTTGCTATAGTCATTCCCTCTGCTCTGCATCAGGTCTCATAATCTAAGATGCTCTGGAGGTCAGAGCAGACCTCAGGGTACCAGCACTGAGCTTATGCAGGACGAGGAGGGGGCTTGAGGGAGATGGTGACCACCTAAGGAGGGGCTGGGCATGAAGACTTTGGAGAGACATAGAGAGGAGCCAAAGGAGACTGTCATGTATATTAAAATATTTTGGAAAGGGCCATCTGAGGAAAAAGTTGGTATAGGAAGGACCTCTTGGATGGGTAGACAGCGATATCTTAGAGGCTATGAACAGGGCTCTGATCTTGACCAAGGGTGGGATGGCAACTTCTGAAGGATCGTGGTGATTTCAAGAATTGCTTCTGTAGGCATAGTCATGTACACCTTTAATCCTAGCACTTGGGAGGCAGAGGCAAGTGAATCTCTGTGAGTTCAAGACCAGTCTGTTCTACATAGTGAGGTCCAGGCTAGTCAAGTGAGACTTAGTCTCAAAAAGAAAATTGCTTTACTTCCACCTGCAAGAATAGGAAGGGTATCTGGCCTGAGTGACTGAGGACAGCCAGCATTTCCCAGAGTGAAGATGTTAGGAGGTGCACAGTGCCCAAAAATTTGGAGTTTGGCTGAGAAATGCAGATGAGATATCTCGGTGGAGCTGGGTCCAAGACTCAGAGATGTATGAGACAGAAGCTGGGGCTGGTCCAGACATGGATGGTGCTCAGAACCCTTTCCAGTGAGATCACTCAGGGGTAGGGAGTAATGATAAAAAAAAAAAAAAAAAAAAAAAAAAGGACAAGGGTCCCAGGGCTGAACCCCAATGTCTACATCAATGTTTGGAGGTTAGGGTTCCATAGTTCCCGAGCAGGAATCAGTGAGTGGGGGCTGAAGGGGTGTGTCAGTGAATCAGGGGAGGATCAAGAAAGAATGGAATATTCTAGAATCAAGAAGGAGGGAGCACTCAGTGCTATCAGAAGCTGCTGAGTCATCAAGGGACCTGAGGACCCAGAACTGCCTGCCGGATATAGCCGCGTGGAACCACAGTGACTGCCGAGGAGCACTCTGGGGAAGGGTGGTAGCAGGACTATCCAGTCAGAGAGGAAGGAGGAGGGCTGGGAGCTGCCACAGTGGGTCAAACCCTTGCCACGCAAGTGTGAGGACCTGAGTTCATGTCTCCAGAATCCGTATAAAACCAAATGCAAGTAATACACGTCTGTTATTCCAGCACTCCTACAGAAATGAGAGGCAGAGTTCCTGGAAGTTCACAGGCCAGCTAGCCTGGAGTATGCAGCAGTGAACACAAGGAGACCCTGTCTCAACTGAGGCAGGAAACGAGGACCAACGCCCCAGGTTGTCCTCTGACCTCCACACACATGCCTCGACACGTTTAAATCCACACTCACTCTCACATATACAGATGGTTTGCACACACGCACATACAGATTTTCTTGAATGTCAAATAAAAAAAAATCAAGAAAAGGCGTTAAGAAAAGGCACCCTGGGGTGTTCTGTCATCTGTCGAGAAGGGAGGGCAGCTGGAGGGGACAGAGTTCAAGAAGAGGAATTTAAGACGGAAGGAATCATAGCGTGCTGGGAGCTGCAAACGCAATGCCACGTGACTAACCCTGCATTAATCATCACAGGACCAGGACTCAGGAGGTTTCAGTAGTAGAATCAGCAAGTTCCAGACCAGCCTGGGCTAACACAATGAGGTTAACCCAGTCTAAAGCCAAACAAGCACCAGGCTTTGCTTCGGGTGGGCTGGCCCATCTAAAAACTCCAATAGGTCAGGTTTCTAAACACAAGTTGGGGTGGCACTTTTTTTTTTTTTTTTTTTTTGATGATGTCTGAGTGCTTTTCCCTTTGAAAGAAAGCGAAGAAGCTGACAATTAAAAGGAGAACTTTGTAAACCCACCTTCCCACTGGCAGATACTTAACAACAGATAAAACAGACCAAGAAAATCAATAGGGATCAATCAGGGTATGGGACATTTTAGCAATATGATCAGCAAACTTGCTGTCACTAACATATACAGAACACTCACTTGCCATGAAGGAAGTATGGCTGCTTCCCAAGCATGTGAAGAGCAGAAGGCAAGTCTCAGCGGAGTTCAGAGTATTAAAGTCGGAAGACATGGGGGTTGGGGATTTAGCTCAGTGGTAGAGCGCTTGCCTAGCAAGCGCAAGGCCCTGGGTTCGGGCCTCAGCTCCAAAAAAAAAAAAAAAAGTCAGAAGACACGTACATATAAATAATAGATTTAGTCAGAGACAAAGAATATTACAAAGGGGCTGGAGAGATGGTTCAGTGGTTAAGAGCACTTGGCTGTTTTTCCAGAGGACCCGAGTTCAATTCCCAGCACCCACATGACAGCTCACAACTGTCTGTAACTCCATTTCTACAAAATCTGATGCCCTCTTTTGGCTTCCTTGGACACCAAATGCATAAGTGGTGCGCAGACATACACGTGGTGCAAAACATTCAGATATACATTAAAATCAAAACATTCAGATATACATTAAAATCAAAACATTCAGATATACATTAAAATCAAAACATTCAGATATACATTAAAATCAAAACATTCAGATATACATTAAAATCAAAACATTCAGATATACATTAAAATCAAAACATTCAGATATACATTAAAATCAAATAAATCTTTTTAAACATTCTGTGCAACTCTAAGCTTTTGAAGTACAGTTGGACAATGAAACTCAAAGCTTGTAATTCCAGCACCCTGGTGGTGGTGGAGGCAAGAGGATTAGGAGTTCAAGGTTAGCCTGGGCTACAGGTGTAAAAACAAAACCTCAAAATAAAAACAGTATAAGGGCTGAGGCTACTGCTTGGTGGTGTAGTACTTACCTCTTGCCTAGCGTCTACAAAACCCTGGGTTTCACTCCCAGAAGAGAGTAAAAGGGAGTAGGGGAGGGAAGGGGAGGGGGAGGAAGAGATTGATTGGGAGAAAGAGAGATTGATTTTCACATAGCACCTGACACCATAATCTCTCATAGTGTTGAGTGGCTGGGAAGGAAGAGGGAATTTGGGGGAATCTGGGGCAGCATACGCTGCAACAGCTGTTGGAAAGTCCCTGGAGAGGAGAAACTGAGGGCCCTTTGAGAACTGTCCTGTACTTGGAGCTGTCAGTGTTGCCCCCATGGGAACAATCCTTGGCCTCGTTGCCACCTCCCCCGCCCTCAGCAAACACAGCCTAGTTCCGATCATGCTCTGTGGGGGGTTTTATGACCAGGTCTCACGTGTGCATCAACAAGGTTCTGGGGACAGGAAGAGTGGCAAGCACCTGCAAAATACGCCCTTGGCTACCCAACCGGCCAGCTGTGGAATCAGCAGCAGCAGCTGGTGGCTCTGGCTGACACTGAGTAGTAAATCCTTTACTTTCTCTGCACTGAGAATGCACTACTCACAGAACTGCAAGCAACACAGCTCACGGAGGTGGGGTGGGGTGGGGTGGGGTGGGGAGCGTCCCTTGACCAGGTGGCCAAGTGGGCACAACCTCCTCAGGCCCTTCCCTTTTGACTGTGAAAACCATGGAGGGGTTTGGGGGAGAGGATGCATGTGACACCACAGGGCACATAACACACAGAGTCCCACGTGGAGTCTTGCTGTGACTGTCTCGATAAATGGGGAAGGGAGTGGGTGTCAAGGGTTTGGGGGTGGCGCCTGGCCCTTTCCTCTTTTTGTGACTTTTCACAGAATGTCGCTTGTGCAATAGAAATAGGAAAAAGCTTGCAAGCTGGGTCAGGGGATAATTCGCTCAGCTGAAGGAAGTTTCTTCATCCTTGCCAACTTTGGCTCTCACGGCCCCATGTTCCAGAAGGGGGCCCATACATCGCCCCTCCTTTCACCTTTGCAGAAATATCTAGTTTGTAGAACTGCTGTGTCCATTTCATAGATTAGGAAATTGAGGCACGGAAATACCCCCCTCTAACACACACACACACACACACACACACACACACACACACACACACACACACACAGAGCTAGTCAGGCCCTGGGTCAAGCCTGAGAGAGGCAGAAGGGCCCTGGGACTCACCGTGTAGATGGATTCTGCTGGAGGCTTCGTGGTTCTGTTGGCGGATTTGGGAGCAGGGCATGTCCTGGTGATGTACTTGCCCAGAACTGACATCTGTTTCTGTGGGGAGAAGGAAGTCAGGGCTGTGGAAGCTGAGGAGAAGTAGTTCTCCCATCTCCCTCCCCTTACAGACCCCCACTAGGGGGGAAACATTGCTGATTGTCATGAGGCCACACAAAAATTAATCACTCAACACTTTCCACCCACCCTCTCCAGGGAGCGGTGCCCGAAGCTAAAGGAAATGCAAAGACCCACATGGGGCATTGTCACAGGCACAGTGCCTGACTCTGGGGAGTCAGGGCCTGGACCTGGGAGCCAAACTGTGGGTGGGCCCCAAGTGGATGCCAGCCAGCCCCTCACTGGCTGTGGCCTGAAGGAAGACGTTTTCTCTCCAGCTTCAACGTCTTCAGCAAATAGCATCCCTTGGCAAGATGATTGCAGGGATTCAAGGAGGGGACGTAGGAGAGGTGCTTGGTGGCACTTGGGAAACCCTCAGCCAAGCACCCCACATTTGCTGAACACCTTTGTTAGCTGTACGGTGTGACAGGGTGGACACATTGCTGCCCTCCTGAACTTAGTTTGTGGAAGACAAGGGCGATACATAGCCGCTTTGCCGCAGCAGAGCTTCCTGTGCACAGGGACCAAGGACTCAGGAAGGGGACAGGTGGGGGAAATATGAGGACTGGAGTGTGTTTAGCATGAACAGAGGCGAGGGCTCCAGGCAGAAGCGCAGCAGGCAGGCATGTACCAGAACTGCAGGACTGAGGACCTTAAGGAGAGGTCAGCCTGAGGCCAACCACCCTGACGGGCAGGATGACAGGCAGGGCAGCATGGACGGCGGGAAGCTTCGAGGGCTCCAAGTAGGGTGCCTAGACCCAGTCAGCTTTGGACAACCCCCCAAGACTAAAGCAAACTAAGGCAAGTGGGATTGGAGAAGACCCAGTCGCCCCGCTGGGAAAGCACAGGGCCCAGGCGACCGTCGGAGGGAGGCAGTTTGGACGCCCCCCTCATCGCTGGCACCACACTGCCAACAGTGGAGCAACAACGGCCACATCTCAGGGTAGGAGCTAATTAAAAACCCTGGCCACCTGCCAATCCCAGCCCATTTACTCCCGGATTAGCACTCAAGAGCTACTTAACTCGCAGGCAGAAGCCTGGTCTTGCCACCATCCAGCCCTGAACATGGAGCCAGGCCGGGAGACATGCCTTGTTGCCTGTGCTCCTGGACAAACCTGCAAATGAGTTCTCAGGGCATCTCTGCTCTGCACATGGAGAAGGGAAGTCTTGGAGAGGGCAGGGGGGATTGGGAGACCACACACCTGTAAGTGACAGGGGCAGGGCTGGAACCTACGTCTGCGCTGACTAAGATGCCAACCCAATGTTACCTAGAGTGTTGGCATCTGTTTGTGAGAGTTTGTAGGTCTTGTATAGACAGGTGCTGCCATCTGTGCGCAGTTTATAATTCAGAAAGACCCCTGTCCTTGTCACTTAATTCTCTTAACAGCCTGAGGGAGTGGGCACGGACTTACCATCTCACAGAAAGGGAAAGTGAGGCCTGTCAAACTAGCAAATGGCTAGACGTAGAGGAAACACAGACCTGGCACCTCCCTGCACTGCCTATCCCTGGAGGCACCGCCACAATTAGACCTCAGGGACACTCAGGGCACATTTGTACCTCCTCCTTGTCAAGATGGCTGGGGTCCTGGCCCCTCCCCTTCCGAGCCTGCTTGTCCAAATGCCACCAAAGCTGAAGGACAGGAGCTCCCAGGCAGTGGCTATTTGGAGGTTTCCTAGATAAGCTCTTTGGATCCAAGGCTGGAAAACACGGGTCTTGGTATGAGACCCGGGCGGGCAACGGTGCCAGCCCTCTTCCCTGTTGGGCCTGGCTGGGCACCAGAGATCCTGTGGCCTATTGGGCTTGCCAGTGAGAGCTCAGGGAGCTGAGTTATGCTGTTGGCCTCAGGAAAAAGCTCAAGCCCACAGGAGGCTGCAGATTGTTAGGGATGTGCAGAGGAGGAAAGAGGAGGGGGGGGGAGGGCGAGCATGAGAGTGGGGAGGGGAGAGAAAGGAGGGGGAAACAGGCAGTGGCAAGGCCACAAAACACCAAATGACACCAGTGTCTTTCCTGGATGGTGTAGTGGGGAACCGTGGGAGCCATGGGAGCTGGAAGTGCTCGTATTTGCTCTCATCCAGCTCCATACACGGCCTCAGGTGCAGGTGAAAGGTGGATTGAAGTTTGGGGGCAATGGGGCAGAGGTCAGGCTCTTCTGGCCCTATCCAGGCAGCCAGGAGGCCCAGGCTGGGGAATCCTAAGGGGACAGAGGGGGAGCATTTGAAAACCTGGTTGGGTTATGTTTTGCTGTGGAGGTTGAGGATGCTCTGCCCCTTGGAGCCGGCCCTGTCTACTCGGGACCCTGTCCCCAGTACCCAGAACCTGTCCTTTCAGGCTGTGATTATTAGATGAGCTAGCCATCGTGGCTTCTCCCATAGTGCCCAGCTCTCTGTTGCCCACGTTTCCTCTCCCCAGTAGGCTGCAGTGAGGGTCAGCAGGCCTGAGCTGAGATCTAGCTCTCTGTACACTGCCAGGAGCTGCCCAAGAGGCTTGTTAGACCTCAGTTTCCCCGCTTTGAAATGGCAGCCATAATGCCACATTGCCCCCCTTGTGCCCCAGCCCGTACCTACTCATCTGTTAGGAACCGGCATGTACATGTCCCATGATTCCTTCCACCAGCACCTACTATGTGCCAGGCTCTGGCAGGCACCAGGGATATCAAGTCCCTGTCCCGTAGGGGGCTTCACTCAGGCGGGGAGACATGGAAATGTGGAAGCCAGGGGTTGGATAGTGGATTGAGAGGAAGCAAGCAAGGAACCTGAAGAGGGTAGTGGGGCCCAAGCCAGAGCCAGGGAGAAGGGGCTGGACCCTGCATAGGCTGAGGGACTGGATGTGGGAGTGTGTGGACCGGCCACACACAGCTCCAGGGTTTAATCCTAAGCCCTCAGGAGGCTTAAGGTCCTGAAGCGTGTTCTTTCAGTCATGTGAGGTGGAGATGTCCTACGCCCAGTACATATGAGTCACCACGTTCACCATACTGAGATCTGAAGCTTGGGGAGGGGTCTAGCAGCTTATCAATGGATGAAACCGTAAGCCCCAAGACAGATAGTCACCCAGGTGCACAGAAGGGCTCTGAGAAAAGTGCCCAGGATCTTCCAGGGCTGTCTTACACACACACACACACACACACACACACACACACACACACACACACACACACATCCCAGCCAGGCGGAGCCATCACACCTGCCCCCACGGCGGAAGTCACGGTGGCCATCATCTTCTCGGGAGAGTTAGCTGGTGCTAACGTAACTCAGGTCCACTTCAGTGCCTCTCACCCCCACCCTTCTGTCCACCGCCAGGATGCTTGGAATTGCCTTCACTTGGAATCTCCACTGGGGAGATCTCAGTTGAGGCAGGGAGGGATTGAGTACTCTGTCCAAGCTCGAGGAGCTGGCTTGGGCGCGTGGGGGGCGGGGGCAGGAGTTAGAGTATAAGCCTAGCCTGGAGTAGTGGTCTCATGCCCCTGCCCCAGCCCCGACTGACTGCCAAGCAGGCTATCTTGAGATTTTGGTCTTTTGTGTTCCCACTGGATCCCTAACCTCTGGGATAACATCTGGTGCATAGTAGGTACTCGGCTAAGACTCACTTAAGAAGTTAATCCATGTATTTACTAATAACTATGAAAAGACTCTGCATATAATTCCTTCAGCAGATATCTGCTGAGTACCTACTAAGTGCAGGGTCCCATGTCACAGGCTGAGGCAGGGAACAGGCATAGAGCAAAAGACCACTGCGAGAAGGTAAGAATGAGGGGTGCCCCAGTGGGGAGTGGTTCTCCTAGGCAGTCACCATGAACAGGAAACAGGCAGGCCGAGAGCGGGAGCAAACTCTCCCCTTCATGTACACGCCAGCCCTTACTCTGTCCTGTGCTTACTGTGTGACCACGGGCAAATCACAACCTCTCTGAGCCTCACTCTTGGGGGCTGTGAGATGGCAAGAAATGTCCTCACAGAGCTATGGCAGGGAGCACAGGAGATGTGTGTGGGTGGGCCAGGAACACAGCATCTTTTAGGTTTTTTTTTTTAACCTTGTACATGGCTGGCTATCTGCGGGGGGGGGGGGGGGGAGGCATTGTCTGGGAACATCATGGGAGCCTGCATCCTCTGCCGGATTCTTCAAGGGATGAGTAACCTGGGAAAGTCTAAAGAGGCCCTATTTCTTTCAACTGGGTCAAAGTGGGCCTGTGGGCTGATAGAGTGTCCTTCTCAGGGCCTAGGATGCCCTATGGGACAGGGGCAGCCCCTCTGGTCCCAGACGCCTCCCCAGGTCCATGGTGTGGATGGAAGAAAACTCAGTGTAGTGTGTTAGGTGTCCGCTTGGTCCTCACCTTCTTCCAAAGCAGTAGGGCTGTGCCCAGCACACTCAGGACACTCAGCAGGCCAGTAAAGCCAAACAACAGGGCCTCCTGGAGCTTGAATGAAGGTGGCTGGTATGCTGTGTCTGGGTGGGAGGGAGGAGAGCAGGGAGCAGAGAGTAAGTTTCCCAGGAGAAATGGAGGCCTACCTGACCCACCAGCCCCTAGCCCCGAAGCTCCAAGTTGCCCTTTACCCATTTCTAGCTCTCTACAATTCCTGACCTTGTCAGGGTCCCCTGAGACCCTTCAGGGCCTTGGCTTTGTTTCTCTGTGTGTTGACTGCCGTGGTACTCTAAGGACAGGACTAGGTCATTTGCTCCTTTAATGGCCCTGCCTCCGTGAGCTGGCATCACTGAGGGCTGCCTAGGGGATCCTGGTGAATCATATCTTCTCTGGGGGCCTCCTTCCCTGTGTCTGAAATAACGGCCATATGAGTGCGTGTTGTGAGGGCTGAGGGAGACAGCGTCTACTGGGACTGACCAGGACAGTTACACCAGGGGTAGACAGGGAGCAAACTCCCCTCCGCCTGAGCTTCCCTCCACCCTCCTTCCCTGCCTCCATCTGGCTAGCAGAGACTTACAGAGGAGACCCACTTCTGGGCCCATAACAGTTACTTAGCAAGTGCCCAGGCAGCAGCCCTCACAGGCTACCCTGTCCAACATTGCTGAAGTCTTTGATGGGCAGAGTACTGCCTTGAAGGCCAGGCCCAAGGGCACATCCAGGCAAGCAGTAAGAGAGGAAGGCAAACCCAGGGCTGTGGGGTTCCAAAGTCCCCAGCCCCTTCCAGTGGGACTCACAGAAGTGGGTAGAGAAAGAACCAGGGCTTTGACCACAGCTTGCTCTTAATTTGGGAGTCTCACGCCATTGAGAATGATAACTAGGAATTACTTCCAGAATGGTGTAAAGCAAATGTTCCCTCAAGCAAGGCACCTACAAGTCCACATGTGCACATGCCTAACCCCACACTGCCCTGTACTGCCAATGGGATTCTGGCACAGACGGGTTGAGTGATCTCTTGAGTCACTTGTCCAAGGTGGCTAGAGGCAGATTCACACACTAGGCCCCATCTCTTTGAACACAAAGGTGGGTGCCGGGTACACCTGCAGGGCAGGGGTTTCCGGGAGTGGGGGGCATGCTTCTGCTCTGTTTGCAAAGCTAGAAGGCAAGGCAGAGGAACTGCTGGGTGGCCCTCGCACTTCATTCTCCCTGGAAGGATCAAGAGGAGGCCTTACCTCTAACCAGGATGAAGGTGCCACTGCCCTGCGCCGAGATGCCGCGCCCTTGGACTAAGTAGTAATAAGTGCCTGTGGCCGATGCATTTGGCAGGCTGAGTTTAACCACGCAATCCAGGGTTTGATTCCCCGTGCCAGGACTGTGTTGGCAGTCAACCGGCTTCTCCAAGCTTCTCTTGCCGTGGAGATCTTCGTGAAAGAAGCTAACAGTGAAGTCCTTGAATTCTGGGGTGTCCTGATGGTTGATTCTGCAGCTAAAGGAGACAGGCGTGTTGGCCAGACAGACCATGATAGGGAGGCCGGTGTGGGTCACTGATATCCCTCCTGCGGGAAGAACGACAGGGTGAAGAGACAGCTCACTGGACGTTTCCTCACCCCTCATACCTCCTGCATGCTGACTGCACAGGGTGATTCTCACAGAGACTCCATTTCTCCAATGTACGGAGGCCGGGGGGCAAGAGCTTTGGCGGAGGAAGACTGAGAGTTGGGAAGGTCAAGCGTGAGGTCAGATTCTTCAACAGGTTGGGGGGAAAAGCAGACACACCAGGGCTGAGGGGGCCTCAGAGCCTGTGCCCCTAAACCCCTCCTTCTCACAGGACACCCCCGTTTGTTACCCATACAGACCGAAGGGGCCAAAAGCTAGTGCAGAAATGAAGGAAAGGGGAATGCAGGAAACCAGAGCACTTCCCGGCAGGGGACAGAGGGAGCAGGTCTTCCTGCCAGCAGGAGAGGCTGGCCAGCAGGCAGAGATGAGCCGGTCCTGGAATCAGGCCTTGGAGAACTCCGTCAAGTCCCCATGTGGTATAACAAGCCGTTTCACAGGGAGCTGTCCTCCAAAGATGCAGACCTGCTCACGTGGCCACTTGTGTCCGGTGCCCATCACGAGGCCAGTTCCACTGGAGCCACACCCTCCCTATCCCACACTCATCAGAAACCAGTCTAAATACCCCGAAAGCAGCAGCCCGGCCCGGCTGAGTCTCCTGCAAGCTTCTGAGACGCTGTTTAGATTTGGAGCGGGGTCAGCAGCCACTGCCCCCGACTTTGGCAACACAGGCCTCTCAGCTTCAATATTCCATGCCTCCCGGGCCCTTCCTCTCCAGCAGCTGAACAGCAGACAGATTTTAAATTGAGGTCGGCAGCAAGCAGCCAAGAACACGCAGGCCGGCTTGTTAATCGGGAGAAGATCGTGCGTTTTGAGACGCTTAGAAACTCTCAAGATTTATTTTGCTGAGGAAAGTGAGCTATGGGCCTCCTGCCTGTGGGCTGGCGTGAAGCCAGGAGGGTCTCTTCTGGCCTCTTCAGCTTTCCCCTGGGGAAAGGGCCCTCAGGGGAGGCTGGGCTGTCTGAAAGATTCCAGGGCAGGGATGGCGATGATCCTCCAGTGAATCCTTACAGCTTTGAACAGGCTGATGTTTTGAATTTGCTGCTGAGCCTCTTTCTAAGAGACACTCCACCCCCTAAAGAACAGGGAGCATTGACAGTGCCATGTTCTCTGTCAGAGTGCGACAATGGTCATTTTGGGAGCATGACTGAGCTGGTGCCCAGGCCCCTTCCCAAGCAAGGAGTCCCTGTCCTGAGCTTCCTCAGGCTGGCATCACCCTCTTATTCTCTGGTCTCTGTTGCAGAGCAGCTGTGGCTTGACTGTACCCTCCACACACTATAGTACCAGCATGGCGGTACTCTAGCTTCGTCATTAAGAAGCCTCAATTCAGGATAGAGGCCGTCAGAGATACCGCATGGCTGGGTAGAGGCGGCAAGGGACAGGTGTTGTGGCATGATCTCCCAGGGTTCCAGACGGGCTGGGAAGTGCATGGAGCCAGAGCCTGGAATGAACTACAAATGATTGAGAGCTCTGTCCACTCCGCCAGCAGCTCATCTGTCACACAGCCCCTCTGCTCCATGCTTCTGTCTGTCTGTCCTTCTGCAGCTGCTCTGCCAGCAGTCCCCTGGACCTGCAGAGACCCTCTCTGTGGCCTGTCTGTGACCCCTCTACCTGTGTCCCTTACCTGGAGAGGTCTCTGTCCAGAGCCCCTTTACCTGTGCCCCCTTCCTGTGGCCAACTCCTGAGAGCCTAGTCTTGGTTCCTCAGAGACTCCCGATACCTGATCCTCCTCATGGGCTCTCTATATGCTCCTGTCAGGCTGCCAGGGTAAGCAGAGCCTGGCTGGCTTCCCCAGGGTTTCCAAAGTGAAGGGCGGAGGTTGGAATCCCACGGAAGGGACCTAGAAAGGGGTCAGCCCTCCTCCCCTGGGACCTTTTGCTTCTCCAGCGTTACGAGGTCACTCTCAGACTAGGGGAGGTAGACATCTGCCAGCATGATGAAGCCACATTCCCATTTTTCCTGGCAGGAAGACATCCATCCATCCAATTGTCTTCACACCTCCCCACCCCCAAGCACCCTTCTCGAAAATGAATCTGCTAGAGCAACTAAGCCAATCTTTACAATTCTGGAGAAAGCTATAAAAATAGATGTCTATTATTCAACAGCCTTTGTGGGATTTGCTGTTTTAAGGTTAAAGGGTTAGGATCGTGAAAATTCAGGGCCTGGCTCTGACCAGCCATCGTGCACAGAGACTTTGGAATGATAACCTCGGGCCTTAACGGAAGTGCCGCATCTAAGGGGGGAGAGAGGGCGCAGCTTCTTGCACGTCATATAAGCAATGATAACGGGTCTGGAGGCGGCCAAGAGCCAGGAGGAACTTCAGCCTGTACCCTGCACCCGGGGTGTCTGGTCTGGGGATGGAGTCCGTCACTGTCCCCACTTTGTGGGGTGTCAGCACCCGACAGCCTGGACCACGTAGCCACTTGTGGATATCCAGCCCCCCACCCCACCCCGCTCCATTTGTCTGCCAGTGAGAAGCAGCCCCCATTTAAGGTTCAGAGCTGCAGATGCACTCAGAGAAATTCTAAGTCCATGAAACTTCTCCTCTAGCATTTGCTGTGCCCCGAATGCACACACACACACACACACACACACACACACACACACACATACACACACACACACACGCACATGCACACGCACACGCACACGCACACACACGCAAGCACGCACGCACGCACACATGCACTCAGTTAGGGTACCAGGCAGCTTGCAGGTCCTGCCTGGCCTGTCAGCATCCCCTGTGTGATGATGATAAAGGCTGACGTAAGCTGAGACATCTGGGGTGGGAGGAAAGTAGGGTGGGAGGGAAGGAGCACTCAGTCTCTCTAGGTAGGTCAGGAGGTGCCTGGGAGTTGAAAACTTTCTTGACTTGGAGTGGGTATCCAGAAATAGAAGGAAAAGAACATGAATAGAACATCTACCCTAGCCAGGTATGACAGGCTAAATGCCAGTCTAATACCACGAGGCAATTATAGTAACCCCACTCCACAGACAAAACCCAAAAACATAAGAGAGTCAGGCTGGAAAGATGGCTCAGTGTGGAGCTGGAGAGATGGCTCAGCAGTTAAGAGCACTGGCTGACTCTTGGGCATATACCCAAGGAATGCTCAATCGTATCACAAAGATACATGCTCAACTATGTTCATAGCAGCATTATTAGTAATAGTCAGAACCTGGAAACAACCTAGATGCCTGTCAACTGAAGAATGTATTAAGAAAATGTGGTACATATACACAATGGAGTACTACTCAGCAGAGAAAAACAATGACAGCATGAAATTTGCAGGCAAATGGATGGAACTAGAAAATATCATCCTAAGTGAGGTAATCCAGACCCAGAAGGACAAACATGGTATGTACTCACTCATAAGTGGATTCTAGATATAAAGCAAAGAACAATCAGACTGCAACCCACAGAACCAGGGAGGCTACATAGCAGGAGGGACCCTAGGATGACTGTGGCTTATAATAAGTTTTGGTTTTACTCAATTACTGGGCAAGCCTCAATGAAACATTTCACTATTAGGATAAGAATTTGTACCGTATCAAGCTGATAACAGAAAAAAAAATGAAGAAACAAACAAACAAACAAACAAAACACTGGCTGCTCTTCCAGAGGACCCAGGTTCAATCCCCAGCACCTGCATGGCAGCTCACAACCATCTGTAACTCTAGTCACGGGGGATCCAAGGTCCTCTTCTGGTCTCTGCAGGCACTGCATGCAAGTGGTACACAGACACGTTCAGGCAAACACTGATAAAAAAAATAAATAAAATTTCCCCTGGCGTGGTGGTGCACATCTTTAATCCCAGCACTCAGGAGGCAGCGGCAGGCGATCTCTGTGAGTTCAAGTCCAGCCTGGTCTACAAAGCGAGTTCCAGGACAGCCAGGGCTATTACACAGAGAAACCCTGCCTCAAAAAAAAAAAAAAGAAAAAAGAAAAAAGAAAAAAAGAAAGGAAGGAAGGAAGGAAGGAAGGAAGGAAGGAAAAGGAAAGGAAAGGAAAGGAAAGAAAAGAAGAGAGAAAAAGAAAAGAAAGGAAAAAAAGAAAAGAAAGAGGGGTCTTAGGGGCTCAAAGCTCCAGGATTCGTGAACAGTGGAGTTGTGGTTGGAACGAGGCTTCACCTGACTCTGCTGAGGGGGACGAACCAAGTGCCATAGACACAGGATGGAGAGGGGGTGGTGTTCACGGAGGAGCCAGGCACAGTAGCCATCAGCTGCCAAAGACAGTCTGTCAGACCCTGGCAGCCATCTGCACAGTCTAGTCACGGACAAGCGGTTACATGCCCTTTGGCTCGTGTCTCATGGATCTTTGAACTCTGGCAGTGTGCCACTCACAGGACAATGTGGCCAGGACAGGGGGTTGTCTGGACATCCTCTGTGACTCTCTTCATCTAGCTGTCTTTGGAGGTAAGTACCCCAGGAGCGGGACTGAGTGGGCCTCAGATTCCAGGGGGCTGAGGAGAGAGAGGTCTGTGGGGTGCCTGAGTGGGCCTTTTTCTTTCTTTCTTTCTTTCTTTCTTTCTTTCTTTCTTTCTTTCTTTCTTTCTTTCTTTTGTTTTTTGTTTTTTTGAGACAGGATTTCTCTGTGTAGTGCTGGCTGTCCTGCAACTCACTCTGTAGACCAGGCTGGCCTCGAACTCACAAAGATCTGCCTGCCTCTGCCTCCTGAGTGCCGGGAATAAAGGCATGAACCATCCTACCCAGCTTGAGTGGAACCTGCTGTCACCGCAATTCCCAGAACACAGTGACCCTGACCCTACATGGTTCCCCTGTCTACTTCCACCCAGCGTGACCACGTACAAGGACAAGAGTGGGAGTGTCTGAGTGGGAGAGAGATGAGGAGATCCGGCCTCACCCTCCGCAGAGTCCCAGCTGCACAGGGAGCAACCTTGGCCGTAACCAAGGTCAGCATGGCCGTAACAGGGTTGGAGATGTGAAGGAGGAGAAGGAGTCACTGGTGATTTGAAGAATTGGTGGTCAAAGATTGTGACTTCCTCAGAGTCACCAGAGCTGCTGAGGGTCCAAAGGACCCTGACACATGTCAGCGTGGCTCTTCTGGTCACGCTCGAGGTGCCACAGGTCTTCAATGCAGGCTAAACTGAGACAAACAGTCCCAAGAACCTCCTGTGTCCTCTGCAAGGGAAGGGACTCAATGCCTCCGCTTTGGAGAGGTCAGGAAGGTCGTGGGTATGGGGTCTGGCAGGGTTCCGTGAGGGCAGAGTAGGGCAGTGGGTGAGAAGACAGGGAGGACCATGAGCTTTCGGTCTTACAGCGGCTGGGAGCCTCTCCTTTTGACCCAGGCGGAAACAGGGAGGCAGGAAGAAACCAAGGTCAGGTAGGAGTGTCTCTGGATGGGAACCTGGGAGCCTGTGTGATGGTGGCCTAGATAAGAAGAGGGAAGCAGGAAGAACTGAAGATCGGGTGTCTGTAGGCATGCATGTGGAGGTGACATCTGTCTCCGGATGAGAGCCCCTGAGCCTGCGTGAAGGTAGAGGCAGAGGAAACTGAAAGTTGGGTGGGATGGGATGTCCCCAGAGTACAGGGACATCTCTGGATAGGAGCCTGGGAGCCTGTGACGGGTTGATGGGACCATACAGGGCACAGAAAGAATGGAGCACCCCCCCAGAGAGTAAGATGGGGGGGGTACATGCAGGGGGAGGCAGAGGAGCGGGGCCAGCCAGAGACAGGAAGGGCCTAAGCTCTGTGCTCAGCTTGGCTTTATCCCATTTGGTCTTGAAGTCCTCCATGTCCCTCTCTGTCCTCACTCACAGTCCCAGCGAGGAAGCACAGGCCACAGCTAAGCCCACCCACTCCGTTTTCCAGAGCTGTTCAGAGAAGACACCATTCAGAGAAGACACCAAGCGCTAGAAGGAAGCGCAGAGCCTAGCTGCAGACTGGGGTGGGGATGAGAGGTGCTGAGGAACTGAAGGCCCAGATGTGGACCCTGGCTCTACCACTCAGAAGCTGTGTGACCTTGAGCAGGTAGGTAATTTTGCTTCTCTGGACTTCAGTAGCTCTTCTCCAGCAAGGGAAGAGGAACAATGCCACCCTCACAGGGCTATGGTGGGACCTCACACTTCCGGTTTAAGTGACACACTCACAGCAGGAGCTCCGGAGCCGGTCCAGACCCAGTTTTTTTTGTTGTTGTTGTTGTTTTGTTTTGTTATTTTTATTATCTCAGGTCCTTCCATAATTGAACACTGGGGTGGGTGTCATCTTGGAGTGTCAACTGGTGGCCCAGCTTGGAGGCGTCCAGCTAGGTGTCTAGTTTGTCAGGGGCAGTCTGGAAGGGTGTTCTCCCCATAGCTGCCTTCTGCTCCTCCTTGTCTGGGTTCAGTCTCCTTGGGAAAGACTCAGCCTATCACCCCGGGTGCCTGACTCCTTCCCTTTCAGATTCCGCTGATGCTGTGACCACCTCAACTGATGTCAGGGCTGGGGGAGTCACCAGGGACCTCTGTGCTGAGTCCATCATGGGGAACAATTTGCAATCTGAGAACCTACCAAGAGTGGAGGCACCCACCCGGACAGTCTTCCTCGGTGTGGCCAGCAAACACCCCCTCCTGCCATCTTCCTGTGGGTTACCCTCCCTTCCAACTCTCCCAGAAACTCACAGACTCATCTCAGCCCTGTCCTTCCTGATCAAGCAGGGGCTCCCCTCTGGAGGAGGCCCAGGGGGGAGTCTGAAATCAACCCACAGGGTTACGACAAGCAATTTATAGAGAACAAGTCACAGAGAGCACGTTTCACGTGGAGTCCAGCTATTGTGTGTGACCTGGTTTCAGTTATTCTCAGCTGAGTTCAGATAGGGTCACCCTAAAACATGCAGCTTTTGATTTAGGGTTACTGTCCCCTCCAGCCCCTGCTCTTGGAGTCACCCTGTCCATATCCAGGCTCCCTTTCCGAGCTATGCTTCCGGGTACTGGCTTCGCCACACAGTCTAGACTCGTAGGTGAGAACAGGAGCTGCAGTTCCCTTACATGGATGAAGAAACCAAGGTTCAGAGACAAGATGAGGTTTGTCCAAGCAGTACAGCTGTTAAGCAGGGCTGAGACTGGACTCTGGGTATCGCTGAGCCCCGCCCCATACACACACACACACACACACACACACACGCACGCACGCACGCACGCACGCACGCACACGCACACACACACACACACACGCACACACTTGTATTCACTGTTCTGCTAGTTTCTAAAATGTCTGAGCCAGCAAAACTCAACTGAAAGAAATACACTCTTTCCAGGGCGCTGAAAGACGCAAGGGCATCTCCCTAAATGTGACAGCAAACAGGCAGACGAGGCTGACAAGATGGAACACTTGAGGAGAGAGCAATACTCCGAACTGACCTGGGTCCTGCAAGCATTAGGGGGAGCTGCTACTGTCGGCCCAGCTCAAGGAGACCCTGTGGCCCTCAGAAGAGGAAGTGGCCCCATGAACTCTCTACAGAGCAGTCTTGTAAACAAGGCTAACTAAGAGTCTTCCAAGGACAGACAGTGGCCCTTTAAGCAGGAGGCGGATGAGAGGAATAACCTTGATAAATGCCTACTGGAGGTGCAGAGGGGTTAACGCTTAAAGCCTCCCCTCACCCTGGCTCACACCAACTCTGCACCAGCTGCCTGAGCTCGCCAGTGAGCTCTCCAGAATCCACCAGCCCCTCCTGAGTCTTGGCTGGCCGGCCGCTCTGCCTGCAACTCAATCCCTCCCAAGGCACTGAGAGTTGTAAGGGCCCAGGCGTGCTGATCAAAGGTATCCGCCCTGACTCAGGTCGATTTTAAAGGAAAACACTTTGATTCCAAGCTCCAAAAGAAAGCCGTTCCCACGGTCTTTATACGAGGCCTGGGGTTTGCCCTCCGATCCATTCTGGAAGCTCAGAGAGCCACGACTCTTGAAAGGCCCCTCTAAAGGGTCCTCAGGAAGACACAGACTGTGGCTGCTGGTTTGTCCCTGAGCCTCAGCCATGTGCCTGAGTGTGAATCTCAGGACACTGCAGGGCAGCCGGCCTGTCACTCACGACGTGGCAAGCAGTTGCCCAGCGGCTGGTGGAGGCACTGAAAGGCGACCTTTGAACGGTGGGTGTCTGACTGAGTTTTTAGTGCTAATGTTCTCCAAATGCCATGCTCAGATTGGCTGTCATATCGTTCAACACCTCTGAGTCACAGTTGCATACAGATGTGGTTTGGCTGCAGGCCCTTTCCACAGCTTGTCCCCATCCTGTTCTCACGTTTCCAGACCTCAGACCCAGGAGTGCAGGAGAGTCACATGGAGATACAGACAAAACGATCTTTAGTTGGAGGTTTGGCCTGGATTAAGTTCGCAAGTGTTGACTGGGGTTTCTGTGGCAGTGGTCTCTCTTTGAGTCCCTTCACAGCCGATCTGTATGGTGAGCGAGACCTGGGTTAGCTGGGGATTCGATGTCCCCCTTTTTACCCATCTGTACCCTCCAAAGGATGGGTGTGAACAGGACTCTGTGTCTCGCCTTTGAATGGGGGATGGGTAAAATGGCTTGAGGACCCCCGAGGGTCCTGGGAAGGGGGGTTGAATGCCGTGGCTGGGAAATTAAATAATAGAAGGGAAGTCTCTGGACTGTAGAAACCCAGAGGACAGGACCTCACCCAGCCCGAGAGGGGACAGGATCTCCCTGGGAAAAGACCCTTGGACTGGGTCATTATTTTCTGAACTGCAATTCTTCAGGTCCAGCCCCACCTCCTCCCTCCATAAAAGTGAGGCCGGCTCCGCGTAGAAATTCTGGAAACCACAGGGAAGGATCAAGAAGAAAGGCGGACTGTCTGCAGTTCCTCACCCTGACGGAGCAGCTGCGAACATTTTGATGTCTTTCTTTCTTTCCCATCTCTTTACCAGGCTGAACTTTGAAGGCAGAAAAGAGTAGGGAGGCAGCCAGGTGGGGGAGGGGCCGGCGGGAGAGTTTTCAGCCTAAGAAAGCTCTCGGGGTAAAGCGTCTAGAAGTTTCCCCACGGGGCACCGGGGCACCGTGTCGGGGCACTGTAGAGAAGCAGGCGAAAGAAAGTGTTTGCGGCTAGGGTGAGCAGGGCATCGGGGAATGAAAGAGGCTGGGGGAGGTTGGAGCCGGGGAGGTGGCTGAAAACCAGGCGGAGCCTCTGGGAGCTTTTACATTAGAAGGGAAATGTCATTGCATTTTCGAAAGAGGACAAGAGAATACCGCAGAGTTCCAACCAGGAGACCTGGGCTACCTAAAACTTCCCCAGCCTTAGTGACTCATCTGGCTTCTCCTTTCTTCCCCCCAGTCTGCTTTTAAAACGCAAGCTCAGGGTTGGAGACGCAGCTCAGTTGGCAGAGTGCTCGCCTAGCGTGCGTGAAGCCCCAAGTTCAAGCCCCAGCATGGCATAATCCAGGTGCGGTGCAGCATGCCTATAATCACAGAAGCTGGGCGGTAAAGTCAGGAGGGAGGATCAGAGGTTCAAAGTCATCCTCGGCTACATAGCAAGTTTGAGGCTAGCCTGAGCTCTGAGAGACCCTGTCCTTACACAGGGGTTGGGGATTTAGCTCAGCGGTTGAGTGAGCACTTGCCGAGCAAGCCCAAGGCCCTGGGTTTGATCCTCAGCTCCAGGAAAAAAAAAAAAAAAAAAGACAAAATAACAAAAAATAACTGCACAAGCTCCCATTTTGATTCCTCTTCAATCTCAGGTTCCCCCAAATCCTGTACTCTCAGCTGCCTCCTTCCACTCCCTCAACCTCCAACTTGGGGCGTCCTGTTCCCCACCCCACACCACAGCTTTGCAGGCTGCCTCTGTGAGCATCAGGAGATCTGTGGAGACAACAGTGGCTGTTCTGTGACTCCCACTGTTTCCGGTCTTGACTCCTGACCCGCAGACCTTCCGTCTGTGACGTCCCTCTCCCCGGGCTCCCCATCCACCCTGCTATCTTTGAAACCTGTAGTTTTTCTTACCTTGTCCACCTCCTAGGATCCTAAGATCCTTGGCACAGCCTAACCTGCCCCAGATGGCTCAGCTTTGCTCTGAAGAGTGAGGAAAGGCTCTCACTAAGTTCACCCCCCTAGGGGCCAACTCCTGGAGGTGAGGCTGTGTGAACAGCCCACTGTCTCCTGGTGCCCGGGCTCCTTGGCGTGAGAAAGCCTAAGAAGGGCACACTTGATTAGTCCACGGCTACACACGTTTTGAATGTAGGCCTGTGCCCACCCTGACTTGGTGAGACTCAGCCTGGACAGTGGAGGGCACCCCTGCCTGGACTCCATGGCCCGCTTCTGTTGGCTCAGCAGGAACAGGCAGGCTGTGGTTTGCCCTCCCTTTCTCTACCAGAGTAATAACATCCTCAGGTGGGGTAGGAGGAGCTGTCCAACCACGCCAACCACTTCCAAGCACCCTGCTAGGACCACAACACCTAGAACAAAACCCCAAGTTCAACCACCTATCAAATAGACGGTGAAACCAGGAGCCCCTAAGTCCCAGCCAAGAGTGCCCATAGGATGCCAGGTCAGGGCCCTTCCATCTTGGGCCTGCAGCCCCTCATCTGGGATAGGCTCTATGCTGAATAGAGTCTCAGAGAGGACTGCGCCGGGCCCAGCCTTCCAGAGGTTCTGATGATACAGAGACAGTGACTCACTGTCATCTACAGGAGGTATGGGGGGACTCTAGTGAGACCCCAGACTGTGAGGTTCCCAGGCACAGAGGAGAAGGTGGCAGGGGGAAAATGCTGGGCCCAGAGGAGTCTGGTGGGCAGGGTATACACTGATTCCACCCTGAGAAGTAAGTACCAAGCTACACTATTCACCGTGTCTGAGGTCTCACATACCCTCAGTGAGGGTATAAGTGGTACCAAACATGACCCCCTGTCATTGTAAGGAAGAGGCTTGCCTGGGAAGCTACTGAATACCTCAGCGGATGGGAAGGGAGGTGGTGAGTGGTCAGGTGACTTGGCCAAAGTCTCTTGAGAACTCAAATCCAGGATGGCCAGGCCACCCTCGCCAGGCTTCCATGAGCTCCACCTGCCAACCTCAAGTCTTCTCTGACCTCGTCAGGCTCATCTGGAGTTTCCCCATCTTCCTCTGTTGCTGTGCCAGCCCCGATGGCCAGAATCCTACCACAATAAACCTGGACTAGAGTACCAGGAGCAGGGGAAGGGGAAGGGCAGGTCCCATGCTCACTTGTGAGCTTCGCCAACACCTGTCAACGCCCATTCACAATACCCAAGAGTCTTTATGCCAGAGCATCCACAGGTCAGAGACACATTCAGCCCTGTGTGTAACCAGGATGAACACCTATACTAACGCCCACGGAAGACTGGGCTGTCTGGAGCTGCTTAATTTAGCTGCTATTGTTACCATTTTCTGAGTACCCCCCAGGTGCTAAGCACCGTGCTGGGAGTCACGGAGTAAAGCCATAGGGCTGCATGTGGTCCCCATTCTGTGGACATTCAACATCCAGCCACACAGGACGACAGAAATAGCTTCAGTGGGAACATGTGCCCTGGAGCCCAATACACAGGGACATACAGAGGCACACATACACACCTGGAAACCACGTACATATTCACAGCCCTAAACAGGACGCCCCTGAAGTGCCCAGCACGTCTACAGACTCAGCAGTGTGTTCACTTAGCAGGATGCTCTATAGCAGGTGTCCACAGAACATGGCAGGCTTGTGGGCCATATTGGTTATGTCCCAGCTACTCTGCCGTCACAGATGGTCTATGAACAAAAAGCACGGCTGTGTCCCAGGAAAACTTAGCTATGGACCTGGGAATTTGAACTTGGTGTAAGCTTCATGTCACAAAATATTTTTCTTTTGATTTCTCCCCCACCTCCAAACCATTTCAAAAAAAATATGGAAAACCACTCATAACTCTCAGGCCATATCAAGGAGGCAGAGAGCTGGAGTTAGTCCGGAGGCCATAACCTGCTACTCTTGCTCAGTCGCAGAAACAAATGTCACCTACCTCTTATCTGCCGGATATACCTTAAAAGGCATAATGTTGAATCCAAGAGACACCCCACAGAAGAGTATACGCAGTAGCATTTCAGTCACATTAAGTTTAAAAGCAGACAAACTAGGTTCAGTGGTCCCGCACTTGCTTAGCATGTGTGAGTTTTTACTCTCAGTGCTGAAACAAAATAGCCAAACTACTCCGCCATAAGTAACTTTGTGCTAAATGATGAAAGTATAAAGAAACAGGTCCAGGTTTACCTAGCAGCCCCATGTCCACGATCATTCAGAAGAAAGCAATACCTCTAAGGGGAGAAACGGTGTCTCTGGAAGAATGTTCTGGAATGTTCCAGAATGTTCTCTGGCTTGCCCCATGTTGCACTTTTTTTTTTGGGGGGGGGTAGTATTTATTATTCATCACTGTACTTTCCAGCACGTGTGTTACATTTCACAATTACAATGAAGAAGGCACTGAGGATAGGACCTACTGGGACAGTGTCTGAACCTCCACCTGACAGGCATTATAATCCGCTGGCAACGGTCTCACATCCCACTGCTCTGGGAGACTCTCCTCTCCAGTCAGACAGAACCTCTGACTGTTTCTTTGCACAGCTTTGTCTTCTGGTCTCCCGGCCTTTATCCATGCTGTGCCTGTGTGCTACCTCACCGGCTCCGTCCTCCTCTGGGTCCAGCCCCCAGCCAGTGCCCTCTGCAGCAGGCAGCCTTTCCCGCAGTCCCTGGGCCCACCTCAGCACTGCACTGCCTCTCTGCAGGCCTCTGCCTCCCGAGCACTTTATTGGGATTAAACGAAGATGAAAGGCAGAGACCAGTGGTGACAGAGGCTGGAGGGGCAGGGAGGGAGGCAGGAAGCCTTAGCTTGCAGAAGGCAGAGCCACTATTCATGTTTGGGAACAAAGCGAGTGATGACATCTGAGGCCAGAGAGCACAGTCAGATGCACACATGAACTCCATCTGGGTCCTGTTTCCTAGGACAAAGTCTCACGATCTCCACCCAGCTGAGAGAGTGGGCCTGGGCCTTGTTCATTTCTGTCCCCCACAGTTGTCTAGAGACCTGTGGCCCCGGAAGCTCTGCAAGCCACTTCAATTCACTCCATGGGTATTTGAGAAATCAGTAAAGCTGGAAACAGTGGACAGAGAAAAGGACTGACATTCATCAAAGACCCCAAGGCCCAGAAACAAGCGGATTACCCCAGGTCACAAAGAAGTCAAAAGAAGCATTGGAATCTCAGCATTTGAAAAACTGAGGCAGGAGGATGGATGGAGAATTTGAGGCCAGCCAGGGCTATACATTGATTCCTGGCCAGCCTGGGCTATATAACAAGTTACAAGCTACACGTTGAAATTGTGTCTCCAAAAAAAAAAAAAGGAGGGCTAGCAAGATGGTTCAGTGGGTATAGTCACTTGTGGTGCAGTCTTGGTGACCCAGGTTCGATCCTCAGATCCCATGTAAAAGAGGAAGGAGAGAAATGACTCCACAATGTCGTCCTCTGCTCTGTGTGAAACACTTGCATCACACACCCACACAATAATAAAATAATAATAGTAATAATAATAAACAAAATGAGAGGGAGAAAGAAGAAGGACTCTTACAGTATCAGGTCCGGTGATGCAAGCCTGTAATTCTAGCACTCAGGAGGAAGCTGAGACAGGAGGATTGCTGTGAGTTGGAGACTATTTAGGAAGCCCCGTTTCATAAACTAGAGAGAGAGAGAGAGAGAGAGAGAGAGAGAGAGAGAGAGAGAGAGAGAGAGCGCTCAGGCCCTCACAGACAAGGATGTATGGGAGAGCTCTAAAAGCCTGCGACAGGTATGTGGGGAAAAGCAGAAGCTGTGATGGGCAAGGGGCGGGACAGACAGGGGGCGGGACTAAGAGAGGGGCTGTGTGTTCCAGTAATCAGTTCCAGAAGTGAGGGAGCTGGCCTTCCCTTCTCATGCAAGAACAGGAAGAACTTCTCTAGAGCAGAGGGTTTGCTGCAATACAGGGGGTGGGGGTGGGGGAGAAAATCTGTTTCTGTTTTTGTTTGTAGCTCATCCTCTTTCAAAACAGCTTCCCTGCAGCTACAGTAGCTTGCCCGGCAAATTCTCCTCCAAGTCAGTCCTTGGCCTTTGGAGACGGGAACCACACGGGGGGGGGGGGGGGGGGGGGGGGGGGATGGGAACTTGGGGGAGAGTAAGTTAAAATGACTAAGTGGGACTTTTTTATTCCTCTAAGGCGGGGAGTGAGGGTTGTTGAGACAGAGTCTCACTCTGTGACCCAAGCTAGTCTGGAACTAATGGCAATTCTCAGACTCCCAAACCCTGGGATTATAGGAACAGGTCACAACATCTCACTTAAGTGTAGGTTCAAACACACTGTCGGTAACAGGTCCCGTCTGGGGTGAGCAGTGTGGCACAACATTAAAGAAGACGGGCCACAGGGTTTGTCCCCCAGCCTGCTCTGAGGCTGCATGAGTTGGCTCCCGGCTCCCCTCACCCCCCAGTGTAAATTTTCCTATGAAGAACGTTCTTTGCAAAGAAAAGTAACCGGGACCGGCAGAGCCCACTGGGCAGGGTTCTGGCTGGGCCGAGGCGGAGTCTGAAGCTGACCCTAGCCGATAGCCTGACTTCCACTCTACTGCCTGACTTCAGACTTGTGGACAGACCTCCACGAGTTTGTCTCCCTGTGGGTGACGGGACGCTGAGGACATTCAGTGTTGGGTCTACAGAGAGGTTCAATGAATGCTAATTCCTGATTATCAGAATAACAGTTTGTGATATAAACGAAAAGGGGGATGTGACAGTCAGGGCAGATGCAACTCCTAGTCACCTCCTCAAAGTCCAAGTGGCACTGGGGAGAGGCCTCAGCGGGAAAATGCTTGCGGTGCAAGTGTGAGGACCTGGGTTCGAATCCCTGGAAGTCATAGAGAGCACAGTAGCGTGTGTCTAAAAGCCTGTTGTTCCTGCCACAAGATGGGGAGCACTGACAGAATCCTTGGAAGCTTACAGGCCAGCTAGCCTGGCACATGCAGCAGGGACAAACAAAAAGAAATGCCATCTCTGACGGGAGCCATAAGCCTAAGCGACCCTTGACACACATGCTGCCATATTTGGGCTTCTCTCCTCTTTTCTTAGATCTAGGCTTTGCTTAAGTCTCCATAGCACCAGAACCTCTTCCCACAGATACCGGAACCTCTTCTCAGATATCAGGTGAATGAGCTGCAGTTAAGCAATTAGGCGGTTAGACAAGGGTAGATAGATAACCTTCAGAGCAACATTTCCTGCTGGCCGAACAGCCCATAATTAAGTCCCTTCCTGCTTGCAACCCCCATTACTAAGTCCCTTCCTGCTTGCAACCCCCATAATTAAGTCCCTTCCTGCTTGCAACCCCCCTTGCCTACCTATATATGCCTTGAGAGAAAAATAAAATTTTGGAGCTTGATCAGACGTCCTGTCTTGCTCTCATTCTTTGTGTCTCTTGTCACTCTCATTCGCCGGCCCTCCCTTTAGGTCCCCGTTGAAGACCCCGCCTGGACAAACTCTTCCCCACCCTATAGCCTGCTCTGGATCCAGATCTCCCAGATTCCGAGGGAGCCTGAAACCAGGAAAAGTCAACAGTGTTGGCCCTGGGGAGACTCACACGGGTCATAAAATCCTTGGCCTCTGGCTGTGTTTCAGGAAGTGGGAAGTGTGGCCTTAACAGTACCTGTGCCCCAGGGCACTATGCTCTGGCTGGCTACTGTCCCATCTGTGTCCTCTATGGTTAACCAACCACCAACAATGGCACCCAGGGCAGCTCCGCCACCTCTCCCACAGCACCCAGGTAAGAGCTGTTTCTTCCGCAGACTCCATACCTGACCTCAAAACACAGGACCCACCCTCCTTGTTTAAGGACCGGGGCCCAAGCGATGCTGTCAGGGAAGCTGTTAACACGCCAGTGAAGACCCAGCACTGTCCCCACCTCTTCAAACGCCACCTTGGTGAGGCATTCGCTAAACATCTTCCCAGTCCCCAAAGGCTCCCCCTGTGAAGTCTACAATGTTCAAAAGCAACCCGCAAATCCCCAGAGACAGGTCCCGAGAATTAGCTGCTCCCTCTGGATGAAAGTCACTCTGATGTACGTGAACAAGAGGACACAAGGAGGAGACAGACTTGCCTGCTAGCTGCAGGATCCAGGGCACCAGCAGCAACCGGAGGAACCACCAAGCCGAGAGCCAGCTGGGAGGGTGCAGGCATCCCGCCCGGGCCCCACACCACAGAAGCCGGCTCTCCATCCGATGCCGCCGCCTTGAGCAGGACACTTGATCAAAGGCTTTCCTTCCTCTTTAGCGCACTAGAGGCTATGGCCCCTGCCTACAGCCACAGTTCCCTTTTGTGTCGCCATGAGTTCCTCCTCTGGATGCCTTTCTGCTTCCTCAAGCTGTTCCTCTCCTCCGTAAGCCTGACTTCCCTCTGAAATGGTGGGAGTAGTCTTAGTGAGGACTCCAACCTGTCCAAGCCACAGAGTAGGAAAAGAGAAGGGTGAGAACCTAGGCCTCCCCAGCTTCCTGTCGGCTTCTGTCCTCCTTGGCCTCTTGTGGAGGACCCTGCCCAGGAAACGGTGGTAACCACGCTCCATCGGTTAGTGCCTTACACGTCTAAAACCCTAAAATTGAACACAATCCTGCCTGCTCAGGTGTCTCTCCTCTGCAATGTTCCTACAACCCCTTGAGAAGGTGTCCTGAAGAGTGGGTTTTTTTTTTTTTTGGCGGGGGGAAGCATAGGAAGGGGAAGGCTGAGGTGGAGGAGTGACAGACTGTAAGCCTGAAGGGCCTGAGCCACTCATCCCAGCCTCAGAGAGAACCCTAACACTCCAGGGGTGAGAGAAGGTACTGGCCAAGCAAGGGCCTGGTAAGGCCCTTCAGAGAAACTCCTCTTGATTCGCCTTAACTGTCCTACTCCTCCTGAGGTGGCTCCCCCAGCCTGAGTTCACCCCGTGCCCCCCAAAAACGAGACACAACACAGCTTTCCCATCAGTTCTGCTCTCACTGGCTCCACCTTTCCAGAGGCGCCCTTACAGGGACAATGATGGCCTACTGTGGGGCCCCAATCCTTAGCAGACTCTAGGGAGAACTCTTGAGGTCCTGGAGCCTTATGTCTGTCTGTGACCTGAGTGGCAGGGGTCGCGTGGGCAGGTGGAGGAAGCGGGCAGGAAGGAAGCTGAGTGCCGGACCTGCTGAGCACCGAGTTTTCCTGTTAGCACAACTAACCTGAGAGAGTCCTGAAAGGCCCCATCCCACCCATGAGAAACTTCAGCCGCTTGTCCATGATACGGGCAAGACTGGTGGGCGTGCACTGGAAGGCCAGACAGATTTATACCTGAATTTCCTTTGCCATTTCTGCCACCGCGATGGAGGCTGGGCACATGGCTGAGGTCCCACGATGTCACCATGGGGCTTGTGTGGGGGCCTTGCCTAAGGCCCCTCCCTTTGGCCTCTGCGCAGGAACAGGGAGCAGCAACCCCGAGGCTGGAGTGTGGAAGCAAGCTGCCATAGGCCACCCACCCACAGAGGAAGACGTATGAACAGGAGAAGATGCATCGCGAAGGGGTGGGCCGGGACCCAGGAGGTATTGGCTGTTGATCCATCAAGGTGATACATGATCACGGGTGTCACAGCGAAGCATGGATAATCTGCTTCATGCCGCTCCCCAGCTCCTGTGGGGAGCAGGTTGTCTAAGCACTTCGGTGCCATGGTGATAAACGTCATGTTAATGCCTCGGTGCGCAGAGGGAGCGTTTTAAAGGCTTCGGTCTGTGCCTCCGTGAGTTTCCTCATGACTTGGCACCTGGAGGTGCCTGAGTGCCAGACTGCATGAGGCACAGAGCCCTGCTTCTCCAACACTAATGCTGTCCCCATGCCTGCCCCGGTGCCAGCTCGCTGCTCCTGTCTGCCTGTGCTTGGCACTGCTCAGCATCCCAGGCAGACAAACCTCAGCCCCTCACAGCATACCTGCACCTCCAATGCAGACGGCGGGGCCTCCTGGGACCCTGCTACATCCCTAACAAGCCATTCACTCTCCTGTCTCCTGCAGGTCTTTGGCTCGACAGACTTCGTGCCTGGTTCTCCCCAGGCTCCCAGTGGGGCTGCTGAGGCCCACACCTATACCACAGCATGGAGCACAGCTGTGACTGCAAAGATGGATACTGAGTGGCTGGTTCACTACGGGGCTTCCGATCTCCCAGAAAGAAGTGGGCACAGGCCTGAGGAGAAGAACCCCTCTGGCCCAGAGACAACATGAAGGAAATTAAACCACAGCACATTCAGAAACCTGATGATCGCCACAACTTTGCAGCTCCCTGTCACCCAGGGCTGTGAGTGGCAGGCCAGCTGGGCTCCATCCTGTTCATTGGTTTTTCCTGGCCCGCACCCTGGGCAGGAGCTGTGACTAGGCAGAGTGGAGGCCCTGAAGATAGGAAGAGGAAGACAGGAAAGAATTGAGGCGTCACAGCTCTGGGCTATGCCTTTGAGCTTGACACTGTAGATGACCTCGTTGGGGACAGTACCTCTGGGCCATGGCTAGAGTCTCGCTAGGCATCCACCCACTTACCCCACCATCTGTCCTCTACATGTCACTGGGCACAGTCTCTACCCAAAGCACTGGCTTTCCAAACAGATACAGAAGGTAAGAGCCCAGCTTTAAAGAAACCTGTCTAAAGGGAGCAGCAATAACCCAGATCAATTCAGTATGACTGGTGGTCCAGCCTAGCTGTTGACACCGAACACTCTTCACGGGCTTTTCGTTTCTAACTTAATGCTCCCGGCAATCCTGGGCAGCAGGTTCACAGATTGCTCCCATTTTATAGATGCAGAAACGGAGACACAGAGAAGGCAAAGGAGTTTCTAACTAGTACTCTAGTCCAGTGGTTCTCAACCTTCCTAATGCTGCGACCCTTTAGATACCTGAAGAGCAGAATAGCACACAGAGCAAAGAGGGATGCCAGGGAAGGTACAAAGCATGGTGGGCTTCTAGGAGGGCTTCGAGGACAGCCCAATGGCAAGGGCAACCTTCTGTCCTAGGAACACTGGGCTTGCATTTGGGAAGAACCCTCTCCTGCACCGTGACACTGATCCACAGTTGGGTGGAGCAAGCCTCCGGCTGAGCGGCTCACCGGCCTGATGGGTCTAATTGGGCCCCCACCGACACAAGAGAACTATCAATGACTCTGGGAATGGATACGAATACAATCATGAGCTGGCACTCAGTGGGCCACCTCCTTGCCTGGGAGGGAATGCACTCTCGGCCACTGGAAATAGGCAAGCCCATCTGGAACCCATCACCCCGCACGCTGATGGGAGGTTCCTGCCCTGGCAAGAAGCCCAGGCTGGCCCATCTCCAAATCCCTTCTCAGTTCAGGTTGCCCTATATCTTTGGCTGTTCCTCCCATATCAGACCTAGTTTTAAAGGCTTCTCATGCATGCTCTGCTTCCACGGTCACAGAAGCCTTGTGTGGGAGGAATTATCATTGCCCCTAATTTACAGATTAGCAAACTGAAATTCACAGAATACAACCCACTTGCCTCAAGCCCCATAGCAAGGAAGCAGCCAGGTAGGAACTTGGGATCCTGGGTCTGCCCTTTGGCCCTGTGGGCTCCCGCAGTCGCCCTGATTTTCCAATCGAAGCTGCTGTCCTAACTCTCATTTTACAAATATAATGAGGTAAATAGAATGAACTAGCTGTTTGGAGGTGACAAAGGGGATCAGAGGGTCTAGGACCAGCACCTGAGGTTTGCCTGTTAAATAAATAGCCACAATAACATCGATGTCTAGAAATCAGGAAAAACAAAGGTAGCTCCGTTTTCAACATTTCCTCCATGTTCACCACCATGCAGTCTTGTGGGGCTCTTGACACGGCTGTGTCACTAGAAGAAACAAGCACCACCCAGGAAGCTAATTGCTGGAGGTCCCAGGGAGCAGCTGTCAAAGCTGAGACCTGTGCTTCTGCCCCGGGATTTCCCTTCTGGCCATGATGGACAGCCCTGGGACTGTTCTGTGCCGATGGCGCCACCTGGTGGCTGACGTGGGAATGCCTCAAATGAGACACTCCTCCCACCCCCATCCCCCACCCCCGTGTCCCTTGCCCCTTTAAGGAACCTGGGCCACTCAGAGGCCACCACCTTGCCAAATTAGGCCCAGACATGAATGGCAGCAGGGTGGGGCAGTGGGACAGAGGTCAGGGACAGGCGGGATACAATGTGTCGAGAAGAACCTAGACCAGGCCCCTGTGCGCCTCTCTGAGGCCCTGCCCCCCTTGGTGGGGTGGGGCAGGTAGCCAATTCACTCACTCCTTCCAGACAGCTGCTTCTACTGGAAGCACTTTCTAATCTCTTCTGGGGGAGCCTCCTTCCCAGCTGCTCACTGGCCACCAGGCAAACCCACCCCATCTTTTTCAGGCTCAACTGGGGACTTTCCAGGCAGGGGTTCTCCAGGGGCAGTCTCAGCCAATTAAGGAAACAATTAGCCTCCCCTGAGGCAAACTCACGCCTTGTCACCCACAGTTCTCTGGTTCTATGGGACTTGTGTGTGCAGGGCCTCTCTCTCTCTCTCTCTCTCTCTCTCTCTCTCTCTCTCTCTGTGTGTGTGTGTGTGTGTGTGTGTGTGTGTGTGTGTTGTGATCCTACCTCGAAACTGTTTGGTGAAGGAAGAATTGAAGACATAGAGGTGAAATCACTTGGCAAGAATAAGGTAATAGGCCAGGCGGTGGTGGCACACGCCTTTAATCCCAGCACTCGGGAGGCAGAGGCAGGCGGATCTCTGTGAGTTCGAGGCCAGCCTGGGCTACCAAGTGAGTGCCAGGAAAGACGCAAAGCTACACAGAGAAACCCTGTCTTGAAAAAAACCAAAAAAAAAAAAAAAAAAAAAAAAAAATAAGGTAATAACAGAAAGGCAGTGTTAGCTGGGTGTGATGGTACACACCTGTGATCCTAGTACTTGAGAGGTAGAGACAGGAGGATTAAGAGTTCAAGGTCAGCCTAGGCTATGTGGGACCCTGTCTCTTTTAAAGACCTTGTGTAGGTCCTTATACATGGAGGGTGTTGGAGGAGTCACGTATAATAAGGGTTCATCAAGGGGACATGAAGGCCACAGACCTGGAGGATGTGTGCTGTTTGGGATGAAGGGCTCTCTCTGTAGGGTGCCATGTCTGGGAGGGTGGCAGGGGCCTGTGTGGGACAGAAGGTAGGACAGGAAAGGGAGACCCTCCAGGGACCTCCCCCACTTGCCAGGTCAGCTGAAGGTTGGAGTGGTGAGGTGGGATTCATGGGGTTGGTCAGCAACAGGGGGTATCCTGGGACTCCCCCCAACACACTCAGACTCATATCTTCCTCCCCTCCTGTCCTCCCTCCCTCATCCCTTTCCACTGTGGCTGGAGCATCCTCTCCACCAGGACTACAGAGAGTGTAGTGCAGCTGTGCACATCTGTGTCACCCCCAGAAAACCTCAGCTTTCAAAGCCAGCAAAGAATTTAGGCCCACACTGCATCTTCTTTCAGATATCCCTTCAGTGACCCCCAAGGAATTCTGGGTCATTCATTCATTCATTCTGGGTCATACATTCATAGGTGGGCACAGGGAGGGCAGGACCTGACACCTGCTCACCTAAGTCACAACTCAGTATGAACCCAGTAGGCAACACCTTGAACAATGTCCAAAACCATGGGGCCGCAGACCAAGGTCAAGGTGTTCCTACCGTCCTTCCAGAAGTTCCTAGGCTACCCAGGTATGGTGGTACACACCTATAATACCAGAACTCGGGAGACTGAGGCAGGAGGATAGAGAGTGAGTTTAAGGCTAGACCAGGGTACCTAGCTAGACTGTCTCAAAAACAAAACAGAACAGAGTAAGTCCTAAGATGATGAGGAGGGCGGGGCGGGTCTGAGAGGCGGGGGCTGAAGGCTGCTCAAGGGAGCCAGACTGCGCATGCTCCTTCCCCTGAGCCTCCGCAGATGAAAAGTGCCTTCTAGTATCTACGGGTAGTGGCGGGGAAAACTATTTATCATTTCTGTCAGCAACCAGTACCAGTTTTTTTTCTTCTTCTTCTTTAAATGTATTTATTTATATTCATTTGAGTGTGCATGTGTGCATGCACGTGCATCTCAGTAAAAAAAAAAATAAGACCCCGCTCCTGATCCTTCCCTCAGGCTCTCCTGGATGTTCTGGCCTCTGGTGGCATACCCACCATAACACATGTGAAGAACTTGAGAGGTCTGGGCGGGGTCGCCAAGGGGCAGCTGAGCTGTGGGGACAGGACCAAAGGGCAGGATGGGAATACTGGGCTGCTGGGTCACAGGCAGAGGGCAGGCTCAGTGGAAAGAGGGGCTGCCTGTGACCTGCCCCTCCTGTCCTGCCCCATCAGTGAGGCAGGCTCTCTCTGTTCCCTTAGCAGCCCTTACCCTGGATGGGCAGGGCTTCTCCTTGGACCCTTAACCCCCAGGTCCTTCTTCCCAGCGCACAGAGCATGTCTTCATTCCTACCACAGATAGGGCAGGGATTCTGATTCCCCTCTCCTTCTCAGTCCTGAACATCCTTGACCCTTTGACCTGTCCCCTTCCCCAAAGAAGACACTCCGGCTTGCCTTCCCTGGTGCCCAGCTGGGGTCTGAATGAGACCAAAGCTGGCGGTACACTATGGCTTCCTCCCTCAAGCTGGGCCATAGGTTCTCCTGGAATGCTTTCCTCTTTTCCCCTTGAGCTAGGGCTGGAGCAAGCAGCTGTGGAACTCCTCAGTGCCTCCTTTCCATACTTGAATCCCTCCTTCCTCTGGGGACCTGGGTAGCCTTTGGTGGTTGCCCGCCTGCCCGGGAGGCTGACTGAAGTGTGATTCCCACAGGGCAGGGCCTGTCCTGCCCTGTAGAGAGCCAGTCGGGGTGGCCCTTAGGGGAGGGCCTACTTTAGAGGAGCCCTCCCTCACTTCCACCAACCTGAAACAACCCCCTGCCCACTGAGATTGGCACTTGTTATTTTGATATAGAAAATGACGTTATTGAACTGGGGAGATGGCTTGGCAGACAAAAGCCTACCGACCTGAGTTCGGTCCCCGGAACCCACTCGAGAAACCCAGTGCAGTGGTCACCTGTGATCCCAGCACTAAATGAGGAGAAGGACGACAGACCAGAGAAACTCACAGGTCAAGTAGCCCGAATGGACAGCTCAGCAGCAGAAATATAAAAAAAAAAAAAAAAGACCACTGGGTGCAGTGGTGCACACCTTTCATCCCAGCACTCAGAAGGCAGAGACAGGCGGATCTCTGAGTTCAAAGCCAGCCTGGTCTACATAGTCAGTTCCAGGACAGCTATTACACAGAGAAACCCTGTCTCAAATAACAACTCCTGATCCTCCTGCCTCAGCTTTCCTAGTGCTGAGATTACAGGTGTGTACTGGAATGCCTGGTTTATACAGCGTTGGGGCTCAAAACCAGGGCTTGGTGCATGCTAGGCAAATATTCTACTGAGCTACGTCCCCGGCCCTTTACTACAACATATTCTATGGAAAGCGTTATAACTTCTGGATCCGGTTTCTCCTGTGTAGGAACAGCACCAATTCTGGCCTTGTGGCACGGGGGGTTTTCTGAATGAGCTCTCATCTTAAAACTCCTTGGATGGACCCTGCTTCTACCCAGTGTTGCTTTGAAACCTCCCTGCAGGAGCCTATTCTGAGCTCTCTGTTAGCTTTGTAAGTGTCGGCATTTCATGCCGAACCAGCAAGAAATTTAAATCCTCTCTATCCCATCCATTGATTTTTTTTCTCTTTATGCCTCGGTAGGAGTGCCCTGGAAACCATGTGCACCCTTGGACAGCAAACAGTAATTGAACTACATACAGTGGTAACTTCAAGTCATATGGAATACCCCAAATCCCACGTTAAATGCATCCCCAAGTCAATTTTTCCAAAATATGCACGGTCTGGCTAACATCATCCGACTGGATGGGCAGGAAGAAGGGAAACAAGATCTGAGGCTGAAAAGAATCACGTTTGCAAGCTTTGGGACGCAGCTGACCCCGTGAACATGATGCAATTACACACACAATTCTGAGGTCGGAAAGAATGTGTTTTTACTGTGTGTCACTGGCATGCAATACAGAGAAGTGGGCGGGGCCTGGAAACCACCTCTTAGCTGCTCCAGAGAAAGTCCCCCCAAAAGATTTAGTGCCCAAACTCCTGGTAGATTTCCTTTGAGACACAGTATCACTATGTGGCCCAGATTGGCCTTGACCTTGTTATGTAGCCCAGGCTGGCTTCAAGCTCATAATCCCCCTGCCTCAGCCTCTGGAGTGCTGACATTACACTTAGGAGGCTCAGCTTCCCAAACAACCTTTCTGGGAAATAGTGGCTCTGCCTTGGGCAGGATATCTGGGTTCAAGGCACTACCCTGCCATTCCCTGTGGGAGACCTTAGGCAAACGATCCAGGAGGTCTGATGCCAGTTTCCTCTTTGGTAAACTGAGAACAGTCCCTGCCGCAGATTTGCCTGTAAACTCTGAGAGGCCATAGGTTGTATGGGGCATCTCTGCAGTAGGGTGGCCCGGTTCTGTCTGAGCAGAACTGTCAATTAGGACTCTGCCGGGGTGGCCTGGAGCTCATGTGTCTCAGGGTGGTATTTCAGGATCAGGATTTTGAATTCTCCTCTAAACTGGGCAGGATGCTGGACCTCCAGGGATCTATAGTGCCCTGGCTTAGCCTGTCCCTGCATACCCTAGGCCCTCTGCCACAGCTGCCTCAGCACACAGACTCCAGAAGGAAAACCTGAAAGGCCTCCTGCCATTCCCCCACTCTGGCCTGATGGATGACAGGCCCCTCCTCCTGCTGTGGAGAACTCCAGCCCGCACTTTGCCTCCAACTCAATCCGCCTCCTCTCCATCCTGGCATCAAAAGCCTGTTTGATCAGCTTTTCATCCATTTTCTGAAAATTGTGGCGATTGAGGGATGTTCTGAATCTCTCAGAATTACACGTACTGCACCCCGGCCATGCATCAGGGCAGCCACAAGCCTGACATTGGGTGGCCGCCTGGCTCTCTGACAGTCCCCTTATCACCTGTACCCCTGAGGTTCCCCTGGCCCCTGCTCTGCCAGAGCCACCCTGAGGAGAGGGTCGACACAGGATCTACAGAGGGTCAGGACCCTGGGCAGGGATCGGATGCTCCTGAACCCTGGGGTGGGCCAGGAAGAGTGGGGGGGGCAGATCTGTGGGATAAGGTGGTGTCTGCTCTACGTGTCCCCCCACCTCCCCCTTGCTGACAGTAAGGGAGATTGATGGAGTCCTGCCTGAGCGTTCTGTATGGAGTCTTTAGTAATAAGCTTTCTCATTTGGCAGCAAATCCCAGGTTTACTGAGCAGTTTTTCAACCATTTTCTCCCTTGAGCTTCTCGAGAAGCCCTAGGGGAAAGGGAAGCCTGAGCTGAGATGGTGTGCCTTCTTCGATAGTCGTCCGGGTGACTAGAAAAGCCAGGGCACACTGGGACCTGGGAGTGTCTGGAAGGAGGCCAGTGGAGTAGGGCAGGGGTCAGGGAGGGTGCTGGGGGCTCAGAGTGAATCCCAGAGTTCAAAAAGTGCGACATGAAAAGTCTGTAAGGGAAAAAGTGGGGCATGCCGTAGCCTGTCTGTGAGGGCAGGAGGGATGCAGGTCTGTGGGTCATGTCTGTAATCCCAGTGAGGCTAGCCTGGATTCCATGAGACCTTGTGTGTGAGAGAAAGAGACAGACGACAGAGACAGAGACAGAGAGACAGGGGATATCAAAAAATGGGTCCCACCTTAGGGAATCCCATAACCTTTATCATTTTCTGCCTCTGTGGACACTGAAAGCCTAGATCTTTCGTGGAGAACCTGGCTTGATTGCTCTTTGGGGAAGATGCCTGTCCCTTTCTATTTGAGGGGTCCCTGTCATCTCTATGCATAAGGACAGCTAGGTGATCTTTCCTAGGCCAGCTAACGGGCTTTGAGCCAGTGGGCAGCCGGCCCTGCCCAGGTCAGCGGGGGGCAGCCACTGCTGGAGCCTGGCAGGTTGGCTCCCTCAGGAGGGGGCGAGCTCTGCAGAGTCAGGTCCTCCGTGGCTGTCTGAAGCGGGAAGAAGTGGCTAGCCCTGTGCAGAAGGCAGAGGGACAGAGGACAATCTGGCCAGTTAAATAACCTGGAATTTGGGGGAGGGCAGGACAAGCAAGACCCCGTTGCTTGGGAGTGGGGAGGGGGTTGCTGGGCAGGCCAGGCCCAGCAGAAACATGTGAGGAAACTGTCGAGAGAAAGGAGGGGACACCATAGGCCTCATGGAATGACAAGCTGTGACCCTGTCTCCGCTTAGTGGTGGCTCTCGCTCACCTGCCCCAGGCAAGGACTGGAGAGTGAACTGGACAGACAGGCCGGGCATTGTCCTGCAGGAGGTCTGAGGGTGATGGCAGAGGTCAGCCAGTGGCTGGTCCAGCTTACCCTGGCCTTGCTGTTCAACTGCGTTCTTCATGTTCCAGTGTTAACCCCTCTCCCCCAAGCACAGTAAAAAACCTTTTATCTCAAGATGAGGTCGCCCCAGACTGAAGTGCCCTTTGTCCTTGGAAGAAGAGCAGCGGATATGGTAAGAACACAAGGGAGCCCACGGGAAGTGAACTGGAGTCAAGAGATGTTTGGTGGGTGGAGAGATGGCTCTGCAGGTTGGAGCATTGGCTGCTCTTGCAGAGGACTCAGAATCAGTCCTCAGCTCACAACTATCTGTAACTAAGGCCCTAGGGGATACAAAACCCTTTTCTGGTCTCTGTGGGCACCAGGCACACTTACTGTACACAGACATATAAGGAGGTAAAACACCCATACACATAAAATATGTCTGCTTATACGCCTGTGATGGAGGAAGCTGGAGGAGGGGGAGGACCCTTGCCTGGAACCTCCAGAGGAGTGCTGCCACAGATATACCTCCCCTTGGAACCTCTGTCCTCTAGAACTGTGGAGGAATCTGTAGTGGGGGTTTTGTTGTTGCTCCTTTGTTTGTTTGGGGGGTTTTGGTTTGTAACTGAGGCAGGGGTTCACGTATACCAGGCTGGCTTAGAACTGACTGTATAGCCAAGGATGTCCCCGAACTTCTGATTCCCCGACTCCACTTCCCAAGTGCTGGGATCACATGAGACACCGTACCTGGTTTACGTAGATCGAACCCAGAGCTTTGGGTATGCTAGACAAGCACCCCTCAGCCCAGAGTCTTATGTTTCAAGACTTTCTTTTGTGGTACTGTTTTTGGAGGCCCTGTGGAACTAACAAACTGAATAAAGTGAGCAGGTGAGGGCTGAGATGGAGCTCAGTGACAGAACACTTGGCTGGTAAGTGCAAGGTCCCCGCCTCCATCCAACACCAAGGAAGGAAGGAAGGAAGGAAGGAAGGAAGGAAGGAAGGGAGGGAGGGAGGGAGGGAGGGAGGGAGGGAGGGAGAGAGGGAGGGAGAGAGGGAGGAAGAAGCAAACAAGAAAGAAGGAAGAAAGAAAATCAAAAGGAAAGCAGAGCCTCCTCGGCAGGCAGTAACCAAGGCAAGTGTTTTATTTTAATGAATTTGTTCATTTGTTTTTTGAGACAAGAGCTCTCTGTAATGGAGGCTGGCCTTGAGCTCACCATGATCCTCCTGCTTCCTCATTTCTCGTGCTCTGATCCCAGACATAAGCCACACACACAGCCAAAGGCAGCTGACTTCAAACACCCCAGAAGCCATGTTGGAACCGCCCCTTCATGAGTTAAGATCTGCAGGGGAATCACACTGGAAGACTGCACTGGACACACGCCTACAGTCCCAACACTCAGGAGGCTGAGATAGACTTGCTACTCATTCAAGGCCAGCCTGGGCTATATAGTGAGTTCTAGGCCAGCCTGGGTTACAGACGAAGTCCCTCCAGATATATTACTTGATGAAAAGTCTTGGCGGTGGACATCGTTAGCTCATTCACCTGCGTGGTGGGGCTTCTAACTTTACAGTAGCGGGTTTGTTCCCATTAGAGGAGAGCCAAGCATGCCGGGCTGCTCACTAGTAAATGCTTGTCCATAGGTCAGCCCTTCTCTGGTTTTAAAAAAAAAAAAGAAAGAAAGAAAAGTCAAAGTGATGAAATTGAGCTTAATGTTCTTAAAATCAAATGTGTCACAACTTTCTTCTGTTTTCATTTGGCACTAATAAGAATGTTTTTCTTTCTTTTTTTTCTCCCGTTCCGGGAATGAAAATCAAGGCCTCTGGGAGCGGGAAGAGGAAGGGGTGGTAATGATGTAATAGTACTCACTTATGAAATTTCCAAAAGAAAATAATGAGCTGGAGAGATGGCTCAGTGGTTAGGAGTGCTTACTGCTCTTCCAGTGGACTGGAGTTCAGTTCCCAGCACCCACGGCCGGCAGCTCATACTTGCCTATAAATCCAGCTCCTGGGGTTCTGATGCCCTCTTCTGGACTCCTAGGGTACTGCAAGCACATGCACATACCCACACACATACACACAAGTAAATTCTTGCCTGACAGTGGTGGCACATGCCTTTGATCCCAGCACTTGGGAGGCAGAGGCAGGCAGATCTCAGAGGCCAGCCTAGTCTACAGAGCGAGTTTTATGACAAGCAGGGCTGAACAGAGAAACCTGTCTTTAAAAAACCTAAATAAATAAATAATAGGGCTTCGCGCATGCTGCGAAATAAGTATACTGAGATACAGTCAATCTTTTTTTTTTAACCTTAAAAACACATACATATATGTGTGTTTACATTTAAAAAGAGTAAAATTGACTCTCTTTGGTATATAGTTCTCTAGGACACATGCACAGAGTTATGTAATCATGACCACAGATAAAATCCAGAACATCCGATCGCCCCCCCCCCAAGTCTCCCTGTTTCTCCCCCAGCAACCACAGCCTGTTCCACCTTTCCAGACTGTCTCAGAAGTGACCGTGACAGGCACTGCCGAGCCTGGCTCTCTCACTTACCACACACATTCCTCCACAGTGCTGCAGGAGCAGACACCGACTGCCTTCTGTAGGGTTCTTTTATGATCCCTGTGTGGATGGACCACAGTTCACTCATCTGTTCTCCGGGTGAAAAAAAAAAGTGAGCTGCTTTCTGGTTTGGGTGATTCTGAATACAGCTGTTGGAACACTCCCCTATGGGTGTTCCACTTCTCTGGAGTCCCTCTGAGGTTTCAGAGAGCCTGGAAGTCATCCCTACTGAATAGGGAAGAGAAGAGCACGGCCCGAGGGTTCTCAGGTCACATCAGGAGCACAGGGAAGAGACAGGTGGCGGCTGGGCTCCCTCTGTCAGGCTGTCTCCCTCCACAGGTAACAGGTGTTCCGTTGTCTTCATTAATTATCCTGAAATCCCCCTCCTAATAACAGTGAGCTAAAAATGTCTTTTGGTAAACTCCAACTCTGCATTTTACTGGCTCATCCTGACGGTCTTCTCGGCATCAAGACCAAGAAACCTGTGTTTGACATCATAGAAGAACTTCTCGGGATGCTGTGGGGGATGGAGAGGAGCTGTGTCTTCACCCCCACCTTGACTGACAGTGACCGTGAGAAGAGCCACAGGCAGCCTGGCATGCCACATCATTGCTCCTGGAAGCCACATGGCCTCACCTAATACCCTTAAGCCTTCCGATCTCACACAGCCCGGAGCCGGCGCCCCCCCCCCCCCCCAGCGTTGTGATTGCCGGAGTTCTTGCTACACAGGGGGCTTTTGTGTGCCTTCTGGAGACTAACCCCAAGCCTCACACAGATGCAGCTGGTGCTTTTTTTTTTTTTTTTTAACCTCTCTCAGCCGTCATGCTCAGCTGTTGATGTGGGTATTTGGGATCAAACTTACAGACTGAGCTCATTTCTCCAGCTGAAATCAATCAATCAATCAATCAATCAAATGACTTCCAACCAGCCCTGGCTGTGTTCTCTTTACATCAGAGCAGTCATTGTCCGCACATTGGGAGGCAATGAACTGTTTATCTAGACAGAGTAGATGGTGGGCACGGGCCCCATTTATGCCATCAAGATGGCAGCTTCCCCAACATTGCCCTTCCCAAGGGCTGGCACTGCAACCTGCTACTTCAGACTCCTAGCAATGACCAGGGTCCCTAAAAGCCACCTGTTGTCATGTAACTATTATGATTGTGTGTATGTGTATGTGTGAGTGTGTGTTTGTGTAGGGGGCACACACACATATGCCACCGTACATGTGAAGGTCAGAGGACCACCTCAGGGGTCGATCCTCACTCTCTACCTTGTTTGAGGCAGGGTCTCTCGTCCAGAACAGCTGCGTCAGGTGATACAGACACCAGTGACCAGGCTTGAGTGGCAAGCACTTTACTCGTGGAGACGTCTCTCCAGCCCCAGTTGTTAAAGGTTTAGTTTATTATTGCCAGGTGATGGTGGCGGCAGTGGTGGCGCACACCTTTAAATCCCAGCACTTGGAAGGCAGAGTCAGGTGGATCTCTATGAGTTTGAGGCCAGCCTGGTCTACAGAGCGAGATCCAGGCCAGCCAGGGCTACACAGAAAAAAAAAAAACAAAAACAACTCTCTCTATATATATATATGTGTGTGTGTGTGTGTGTGTGTGTGTGTGTGTGTGTGTGTGTGTGTATTTTAATTATGTGCCTGTGTGTGGGCATGTGCACATGCTGGCTTGCTGAGGACAGAAACTCCTGATATCCGGGAGCTGGAGTAACTAGATGGTTTTGAGCCACCTGATGTAGGTGTTGGGAACTGAACTCAGGTCTCTGGAAGAGCAGTAAGTGCTCTTAGCCACTGAGCCATCTCTCTAGCTCTCCAATTGCTAACTTTTTTTAATGGAGGAAGGGTCCCATGAGAGTCAGAAAGGGACAGGTCTTTACTCTGACCACGACTTCCCCAGTCCTGGCTCTGGTACTATTTCGGGGTGCTGCTGCATCCACCAGGCGGGGGGGGGGGGACAGCAATGACTCCTGTGGCTGACACCCTGTGCACCTGTCCATGCCCATTCTGAGGAACAAACATCAAATCCTGTACATTATTTCCACCAGTGCCCTCCATAGCCTTCGGCTGGGGCTGTTTGTTCTCCTAGTCCTGGTGCTGCTGGGCCTGGGAGTGAGTCTGCACCATCCCTGCTCCCAGATTTTCATAGCTTTACTGAAATATCACCAGTCAGCTCACTGAGCTCTCCAGGCCCCCATGTCCCGTGGTCCCTCTATCTGCCCTGCACACAGCAGAGGACAAAGCCCCCCTCCCTATTCTTTGGCCAAAGGTCCTGGGGTCACATTGCTCTTCTGTTTCTCTCAAGCCTCATATCTACTGCGCCATTAAAGCCCTTGCTCTCTCTTAGTGCATCAACACCCCAACTCTTTTCCACCACATTGTCACGGCCATTACTGCTCCCAATTTATTGTAATGACCCTTTATAGGTCTCTGGCCCTGGCTCCATAGCCCACCTGCTCTCCAGTCAGCTCCCCCTAAGGCAGCCAGAATAGCCTTTGCCAATGGGAGCCATCAGCCACAGTTCAGTTCAGAACTCCAGAGCAAGCTGGGTGTGGTAGCACACACCTCCAATCCCAGCTCTTGGGAGGCTGATGCAGGGGAATTGTGAGTTCATAGGTCAGCCTGGGCTACACAGTGAAACACAAAACAGCAGCAGCAATAACAACAACAACAAAACAAAACAAAACAAAAAGCCTCCAAACAGCCTCCTCATCCAGCTGTGTGGCAGCCTCCTCATCCAGCTGTGTGGCAGCCTCCTCATCCAGCTGTGTGGCAGCCTCCTCATCCAGCTGTGTGGCAGCCAAGTCCTTCCAGGGCAGGCGGCCTCCCAGCTTCTCCTCCCTCTCTGCCCTGCTCCAATGCTTCCTACCACGCCTCCTGGCCATGTTGGAAATGAGGACGGCCCTGCTTCTGGCCTCCAACATTGGCTGCTGTCTGGAACACAGCCCCCTCAGATCTGGACCCCAGTCTTGTCTTCTAGTCCAGGTCTCACCCCAACCCAGAACATTCCCTGATCACTGTGTTTAAGATTGCAACCTAAACCCTCTCTACCTGGATACCCAGCCCCTTGACCGCAGCAGGTGTCAGTATCTGTCACCCTGCATGGGGCTGTTCTGGGCACTTCCTTGGCACTGGGTACTGTGGGCTTTTGCAAAGGACTTACCTTGGTTGGGGGAAATGGCTGCAATTACAATAGAGACTTTAATACAATAAGCTGAAAGGTTTCAGAGGATATGTGTCTTTGCAGGATGGGCCCTGTGGCCAGGCAACATTGTCTTTTCAGATTAAGGAAGAAATTAGCTCCAGAAGGCGTCCTTCAGCTGTGATGGTGGGCAGAGACTGATACTTTCAGAAGGAAAATCAGAATTGAACACACCACAGAAAAACCACATGCTTGAGCCAAGCCAGGTATTTGGAGGCGTAAGACTGGAGTGGAGGATCCAGGTTGTTTTTATTGGAGCAGCTTGTGTCCACAGTGGACTTGCTTGGGCTGAGAGTCTGTGGAGAGTCACTGCTGCCTGCTCCTGCCTGTAATCCCCCCCCTAAGGTGGCTGAAGCAGAAGGATGGCCGTGAGTTCCAGACTAGTCTGGGACCATAATGACAGTCTTAACACTCTCTGCTCCATACCCTAGCCTCAGTGAAGAGGATCATTGCTAATAGCTTGTAGAAGGTTTCTTTTCCACGATTCCCACCATCGTACACACAAGCTGATTTCTAGATGCCCACAGCATGAAGAGCTCAGCCTGGTCCCCTCAGCCCCTCCCCAGACCGTTTCTTCAGCTCAGCCTCTTCTCCCTCAGCCACCTTGAAGGGGTGAGACACACCCCAATGATAGCATCTCTCCCTTTCAACCTCCACCCTGCAGATGTTTTGTGAGCCTTGGGCTCAGTGCTCAGGTCCTCAGTCTCAGAGACCTAAAATTGATTAAGACAGAGTCCTAAGACATAGTATGGGCTGGAGAGACAGTGAAACCATGATGGGTCAGCATCAGAGTGGACGGTGAAAGAGGGGCATGTCAAAAAGCTCTGCCAGGTGGTGAGGAAGAGCCATGGGCAGGGTTCAGACAGATCCTGGGCAGTCCCCAAACATTCGGAAGCGAAGGCTAACAGTATCATATGCATGTGTTAGAAAGAGTGCTGGGCTCTCTGGAACTGGCAGACCAATCCTGACCAACGGGACATGTGCACACTCACACAATAACTATTTGCCTTCTGGGTCAGCCAGACTTCGTTGCTGTGGCAAATGTCTGAGAGAGGCAGCTTTGTGGAGGAAAGATTTACTTGGCCTTGTAGTTCCAAAGGTTCCAGTCCGTGGTCCACCTGTGACATGGCCTTGGGCTCCTGATGACAGAACACCAGGGCAGGAAGAGCATGTCTGGGACAAGGCGATTCATCTCACGGCAGGCAGAAGGCAGGGAGATGAAGGGCCCCAAGGCACGCTAACCTCTTCAAAGATAAGCTTCCACCGACCCACTTCTTCTAGCCAGGTCCCACCTACCACAGTCTCATACCTCCCAATTGCCCTTTCAGTTTTTAACTCATCCATAGATGAAATAATTGATTAGGTCTAAGTCTAACTGTCTTTGGAAACATCCTCCCAGACACATCCAAGGGTGTGCCTGACAGGCCTCCTCATGTCTCCATCCAATCAACTTGAGTCAGTCAAGCTCAACTAATGAGGCTGGTGTTATGGCTCAGTAGGTAAAGGCACTTGCCACCAAGCCTAAAGATTTGAGTTCAATTCCCAGAACTCACATGGTGGAACTGGAGAGAAGGGATTCATAAAAGTTGTCCTCTGACCTCCATAAACATGTCATGGTGCACACACACACACACACACACACACACACACACACACACACACACACTAAATAGGAGGAAAGCATCAACCATCACACCTTTCGTGGCCAGGCCCTGTCTAAGCACAGGCTAGATGTGGTAGACAAAAGCATGAACTCTATGTTATCACAGAGCTGTTATCTGAATAGGTATTAGGTACTGAAGTGCTGCAGGCTGCAGGAATATATTATAAGAACTCAGCTGGTTATGGCAAAGTCACTACCTGGAGAGATCAAGGATTTCCTCCAGAGGAAGCCAAATTCCAAGGAGCTTTTGGTGTTACTTGGCTTGTTATATATCAGCTGTCTTCTGTTATGAAAATCATGTGTGCCTTCATAGTTTTCCCAATTGGCTTTTCCCTAAGAAGGGCTAACAGTGTGGACTGATCACTCTCTGGACATAGACATTCCAGGTATTTGGAGAACAGCCTCAGGAAAGGCTTTCTCTGGAATCAGATATCTCCCTTGGCCACTTTCAAGGACTAACAGTAACAACAGTCCACATGCAAGTCTCCTGATTTAAGATAAATTCTACAAGGAGACACCACCTAGGTCAGGTAGACGTTAAGTAATAGCTTTACACAATTTAGCTAGGACCCTCCTTTCTTACAGCCTTACTAACTTTATAGACCTCTAACTTCTTACCTAACCACTTCTAGGAATATTTAGATAACTTTCTGTGCTGACAGCTATGCTCAGCCAGAACCCCAGTTCAAGCCTCCCTGTAATTATCATCATTGGCAGCATCCGGCCAGGTCCATCCCCAGATGGAGGAAAGTACCTTATCAGAGATACCTCTGTACTCTCTAAGAACAGACTTAAGCATCCAGGCTACCTGTTTGAGAAGGCCTGGCGGATGTGCCAATTAAGCCTTACTTCCTCCTTTCCCAAACCTTACCTCTAGTTCCAGATCTCCCTTTAACTATCACCAGAGGCATCTAGCTGTATGCAGGTTGCCTAGCAACCGAGCACACTTTCCCCCACCCTGCAGAAAAACGGCAGATAGCTTGGACAGATAGGAGCCACAGGAAAAAAGAAGACAGTTTTATCTTCTCCCATTGACCTAGCAACTTACAGATTCTTAACATTTTCTACCAATCATGTTTGAGGTTATAGTTGAGCACATAAGATCCCTCTTCTTACATATTACCCGAATTTAGCCTTTAGTTAATTCATTCCCCATTGGTCACTTCCCTTTGGGGTTGCAAATGATAATTAATGGTTATTGCCCCTCTATATGATTCTTATCACCCCTTCGTTTGACCCTGGAAGCCTGGCTTTGCACTGCTAAGGGAATACTGCTTCTAAGTGTATATATACCAGGACTTCCAGAGCACTGGAGGTCGGAGAAGAGAAAAGAGAATGGAAGAACTAGATGGGTAAGAACTTGAGAGGAACAAACTGAGATAGGGAAGAACTAGATTGAAGGGCTAGAAGAGAGGACTAGAGGAACAAGATGGAAGATGAGGAAGAGTCAGATGGGGAAGTACTAGCTGGGTAAGAACAAGATGAAAAGGACCTAGATGAGGCAGAATTAAGACGAGAGAATTAAGCAATAAATAAGTATAGAGAGAAATCAGGCAAGAAAGGAGCTAGACATGAGAACAGAACTGAAGCTGGGTATAAAGGATGTTATACCAGAGGAATTAAAGCAAGTGGACTATAGAGCTCGGGGTGCTGAGGTTCTATTTCCCAAAAACAGTCCTCGCCGTTTGTAGTTCTCTCCTGAGCCCCTGGGGTGTATAATATTAAGGCTGGTCCCTCTAGTATTATACAGGACTGAAGATGTTCACAATAGGGCAGGGGAGATGTCTTAGTCAGTAAAGTACTGGCCATCCATGAGGACCCAAGTCTGAACTGTCATTAGCCACACAAAATCCAATCACAGCAGCATGCATTTGTAATCCTGGTTCTGGGGAGACAGAGATGGGAGGATCCTTAGGGTTCAGCCTCCCAGTCTAGTGGAATTAGTAAGCTTCAGATTCACTGAGTAGTCCTGTCTCAAAAAAACAAGGTGCATGAGCTGGAGAGATGACTCAGAAGTTAAGAAGTTGCTACCCTTCCAGAGAACCCAGATTTGGTTCTCAGCACCCATGCAGCAGCTCATAACTGTCTGTAACTCCAATTCCAAGGGATCTGTGTGGATGGAAATTTCCCCAGTCCTGCCTTGCCCACAGTCTAGACAAATCTCTCCCCACTCACGACCCCACAGCTGTTCATAAAACAATCACACAGAGGCTTAATATTAATTACAAACTGTATGGCCTATTACTCAAACTTCTCACTTGCTAGCTCTTACAACTTAACTCAGCCCATTTCTATTAATCTATATGTTGCCACATGGCTGTGGCATTACCAGTCTTCTGACATCTTGTTGCTCCTTGGGCGGCTCACTATCAGTCCCCACTCCACCCTTCTTCTCTCTGTATCCCTGCTTGGACTTCCCACCTGGCTGTAAGCTTTCTTGCCATAGGCCAAAACAGCTTTATTTATTATCCAATAGGAGCCACACATATTCACAACATACCGAAAGACATCCCACAGCAGATCTGATGCCCTCTTCTGGTCTCCATGGGCACTACACACACACACACACACACACACACACACACACACACACACACACACACAGTGTACACACATACATGCAGACAAACACACATAAACAAAAAATAAAAAATAGTAAAGTAGAGTGTCATTGAAGAAAACACAGGACACTGGCCTCTGGCTTCCACAAGCATGTGCACCTCTGCATACACACATCTGGGACCACATACACACATATAAAATATTCATATTAACACAAAACCCTAGATGGCCAGGAGGGGTGAGGACCACAAAGTGAAGCTGTTTCATTGGTGGCCCCACGGGACCATCCCTGCCCGGAGCTAGCTCTTCCTGGTATTCTCTTGGCTGTGATCCAGGTTGAATTTCTGACTTCAAGGAAAGCTGAACATACCCAAGACAGCCAACTCTTGCTTCACTGACTCATAATCTAGGGAACAAAGAGAGAATGAAGCCGGATGCCTGCCCACTGGGTCTGCTCGGCTACCTGACTTTCATTCACCCCATGGATGGGCTCCAGAACCACAGCTGAGCTGATCCCCACCTCTCTCATCCGCTAGCTCTGGGACCCTGGGTGGCAGGCCCATCCTTGCCCTGGGTGTTTTCTTACCTGGAACTAGGGATGGACGGACCTCCCTCCTGAGGCTGCTGTGACTAGTAAGTACAGTCTGGGATGTGTGCCGGGCTCCTGTACTCACACCTGTGTATGTGTCCCTGTCCTGTGTGGAGGCTGGACTCTCTGCCTCCCTCCACCCCAGAGTACAGGGAAGAATGGTGGGGGGGGGGAGTTGACCTCTGAGGGTGCAAAAGGAGGGTCCATTACTTCTCCTTTCTCCCCCCAACCCCCTACCTCCGCTCCTTCTCCTTTCTCCTGCCCCTGCCTCTCCCTCCTCCTCTGAGAAGTTGTTTAGTTTTCTTTTTGAAACAGGCCGACCTCAAACTTGCTATGTAACTGAAGATAAAACCTTAAACTTCCGATCTTCCTGCTTACACTTCCTGAGTGCTGAGATCCTAGATGCACATAACCACACTCCGTTTTTGCAGTGCTGGGGCTGGAACCCAGGGCCTGGGGCATGCTGGGCCACTACTGTACCGACTGAGCTACACCCCATCCCTCCGTTGCTTGCTTTGACACTATATTGTGAGCTAGCTTATAGAGAGACAGCCACAACAAGGAATCAAAGGCCACGGGCAACCAAAGGCTCAATATGGAAGTGAAACATGACAACAGCTGTATCCAAGGTGACTGGAGATGTGAGGCCACAACCAGAGGACCTGCTGAGCTGCCCCAGGCTCCCAGTACACGGAAGCTGAGGTTCTATGTGTGTGGCTTGAAGCTAAGACTCAGGTGAAATCCATTACACAGCAAGAGACAGTCTGTCCAGCAGTCGGTGCAGCACCTGGCTCATGGCCAGCACTCAGTTAATGTCCCATGACGACCCCTGTGTATACATAACAGACGTTCAATTCACAATGCCCAGAGAGTTGCAGCATGTAAACCCGTTCGCTGGGCACTTGACACTGTGCCTGCACCTTCTGCCATGTATGTTTATAAAGTCATCCTGGGGAGTGGCACCCATGTAACCAGAAGAGAAACGTCTACACCATACGCTCTTGTTTTAACTACGATGTGGGGGATGTCCAAGAATAGAAATGTATCTGTTTCTATTAGACAAGGATAATCTAGAGCTAAAGTCACACAATGAGGAAGAGAGGACAGGGCAGAGAGGGGAGAGTGGGGCTAACCTTCTCTAAATACCCCTTGCTCATCAGTTCTTCTGTATCCATGGGGATGATTTGTTCAATTATAAACCAAAAGGAGGCTGAGCTCATGGGCAGGGCACTTGCTTGGCATGTGACTCTGGTTTTGATTCTCAGCACTGCGGGAAAAGATTATAAACCCAAATGAAATTGAAATGAAAAACATAATCCCCTTTTAAAAAAGAGCAAAATGAAACACACAGGTGTAACTGTATAAAATCGGTGGCGCCATTTCTCGGATAGGAGCTATTCTGAGGGGATAATAATTTAACCATGTATTTCAGGTGATACCCAAAAAATGTTCCACAAGGGTGGAGGAGGAATCTTCAGTTGTTTTCAGCAATCACATCGGCATCATTCTGAGATATGGGATGTAAATTAAACATGCTGTGTTATATAATATGGTGCATAGTGTGTAATTTATTACATATCAACATGTGTAGATACAGCAAATAGGTAATTATGTTAGGGATTTGGGGAAACAATATTTTCGGCATGAGACAAAAAAAAAAAAAAACAAGTATGTGGGGAGCAGATGAAGTCCTGAGTGAATGTGTATTAATGACGTGAGTACGGCCATGTCAGGGAGTCCAGTGCTTCAGACTCATGGGAGTGGTAAGGCCTTCCCCAGGTCTGAGTACCCACCTGTGCAGAAATGATCGATTGCAGCTCCCCCCTCCGCAGGACTGCCACCGGATCCCTGCAGAGACCTCCCATAGGTTACCGCCACCGGATCCCTGCAGAGACCTCCCATAGGTTACTGCCACCTGATCCCTGCAGAGACCTCCCATAGGTTACCGCCACCGGATCCCTGCAGAGACCTCCCATAGGTTACCACCACCGGATCCCTGCAGAGACCTCCCATAGGTTACCGCCACCGGATCCCAGCAGAGACCTCCCATATATTAGCTAACACGTCCCGCTCCATCCTCACTGGGGTTGTACACAATCAACCAGCTGGGTTTTCCTGCCGCTGCTGGTCTCCACCAGAGTGCACAACCCACATTGTCCTTGCTTTTCTGTAAGAGTGTGCATCTGTCTTTCTTAATTCCCCGTTGTCCCACCCAGGTCAGTCCCAAAGCCATGGAGGTCTTGGCGCAAATATAAAATCAAAGAGAATATACGTAAACCCTGTCATCCTCAATTTAAGCTGGAGAATAAACATAAATCCATGTGTTCTCTGTGTGTGTGTGTGCGTGTGTATGTGTGTGTGTGTGTGTGTGTGTGTGTCTGTCTGTCTGTCTGTCTGTCTTTTGAGACAGGTAGCCCAGACTAGCCTCAAACTCACTATATACCCAAAGGTAACTTTGAACTTAAAAAAAAAAAAAGATTTATTTTTATGATTTTTAGTTACATGCAGGGATGTGTGTTTGTGCGTGGGTATGGGCAAATAAGTTGTCAGGCTTGGTGATAAGTGTCTCTACCCACTGAACCATCTTATTGACTCTAAAAGATGTCTCCTAATAACCATCAAGGACGTGGCATCCACATGCAGGTCTGAGGTTGTGGTCGGTTTCATCTGGAATCAGTTCTTGGGTATTAAAGGCCCTGACTTGGTCACATTTCTACAGCTACCGTTCTAAGAACCAAAAGGGGGTAGGGTAAATCATTTTAGATATTAGACTGGATCAAAATTCAAGTTCAGAATCATATGGACCAGTACCTGGGAGGCAGCAGAAAGATGGGAAGGCTACATCCAGGTCATCCTCAGCCACAAAGGGAGTTCAAGGTCAACCTAGGCTATAGGAGCATTTGTCTTAACACACACACAGAGGTAACCAGAAAACTGAAGCCGGAGCGGTCATGTCTGCCGAGCCTGACCCCGCTGCTGAAGACCACTGCCAGAAAAATGTGAGCTCCGTCACTGGGATGGCCCTTTTACCCTGTCCTGTGATAGGCACAAGGATGCCCGGGCATTTGTGTTTTCCCGACTCTTTGTCTCATGTGCAGAAGTATGTACAAAGCAACCCCAAACTGCCCCTGCTGTGCTGAAGATGGAGGCAAGCAATATACCCCACACTACTTTTTTATATTTATGGGGGGAGGGGGAGGGGAAGGGAGGGGGAGAGGAGAAGGGAGGGGAGAGGGAGGATGGAGTGAGGAGAGGGGGGAGGAGAGGGGGGAGAAAGGGAGGGGGGGGGACGATCCTGTGAAGGACAAAAAACTTTCAGGAATTAATTTTCTCCTTCGGTCATGAGGGAGGGATCAAATTTAGGTCCTCAGGCTAGGCAGCAAGAGCCTTTGCCCACTGAGCCATCTTGCCAGCCCCCCTGGGCCACTGACACTTCCCTCTCTCGCCGGCCTCCTCCTTTCCCTTTTTCAAAGCCACTCTACTTGTATATCAAATTGAAATTTAGTTGTATTTTGTAAAGGGACCCATCTTCTCTTTCAAGCCAAATGAGGGTGTCCCCCCCCCCCCCCATCCCTTTTACCTCCCCTGCCCCTCTTCTCATCTCAGGCCCTTGCTCTGGGGCTCCAGGAAGCCGGATCTGTTGAGCAGCTCTGATTGATAACACAAATCACCCCCGAGGCTCCGAGGAAGGAACTTGGATGTCAGATGGAGGTTCAGTGGGAGCCGCGGCCCTGCCCCCACATCGTTTATTCATTCACCGCATGGCAAGCTCCGAAGGGCCGGAGCAATTTCATCAGCTCTCGGAATTGGCACACTGCGAGCCTCCTCTCCCCGGACCACCGCGCTGCCATAAATAGACACCACGTGGCCTCCTTTTATGATAAGGTTAGGGGAAAACGAGTGCGTGGGGAGAGGCCGGCAGGAGAGTGGCAGCTCCGAGTCGCAGGGATAAAACCTGCGCAGCACAGGTCCTCTTGCCTGGGGCAGGATCAGAAGCCGGAGCGGAGTGGCAGCCGCTGGGCTCCCCAGGCGCATCCTTTGGTGGTCCCCTGACTCCCAGCAGCGGTCCCTGCCCTCAGCCATCTTCGTCACTCCTGCTGGGACTGCAGGCGCCCTGCCTTGCCAGGCTTTGTGGCTCCCCCGGCTCATTTTCTGATAGAGCTGTCAGTTTTTATTGCTGATAGGAGAAATCATTTTCTCTCTTAGCTGAATGTTAATTGGCCTTTCCCTCTCTCATTCTGTGAGAACATGTAGTCCCCTTGTCTCTTCGTCACCTCCCCCCGCCCCCCCCCCACCGCCCCCCGGGAAAGGTAGAAGAAGCATTCTAGAAAGACAAGGAAGGTGGTTCTCGCTAAATTGCTAATTGGTAATTGTTAATTCAGAGATTAAGAAAGAGCTAAAGGGGAGTGAAGGAAGGGGGGTTATACCACACATTTCTGGAATTCTCCATGAGTCTATGTGGACAATACATATTCTCTTTAGCTATAGAGGGCCCAAGGGTCAAATAAAGGGATGGGTAAGGTCAAATGTGGAGGGGCAAGCACCAGGACAGCCCCTCTTGCTGAGATGACTAAGACACACCCGAAGGAGACAACCTGATAAACTGATGGATCGGTGCGGTATGGTCGCAGCAGCATCTGTAAGCAGGGGACCACAGGACTCGAGACTCGGAGAAACTTGCCAGTAAAGACAAAGTTAGAACTCAGCCTTGAAGACAGGAGCTAAGTGGGAGGAGGAGGCGACAGGGATGTCCCAGTTAGGACAATCGGTGCAAGTCATAAGGGCCACAAAACAGGGCAGTGCACTGGAGGAATGGGGAGACATTGGACACGACCACTCAGAACAGGGTTGTGTTATAAATAAGTATTAATATATATATATATATATATATATATATATATATATATATATATATATATATATATATATATATATATATATATATATATTTAAAGTAAACTGGTCGGCCTGCAGTGGTTAAGAACATAGGGAGCTCTTCCAGAGGCCCATTTGATTCCCAGCACCCACATGGCTCAAAACCAACTGTAACTCCAGTTCCAGGGGATCTGACACCCTCTTCTGGCCCCTGCTAGTACTGCATGCATGTAGTGTGTAAACATACATGTAGGCAAAAGACCCACCCATATAATTTTTTTTTTTAATTAAGTAAACAGTCCAGGGGTGGTAGCACCCACCTGTAATCCTATCCCTTGGGAGACTGAGACTGAATGACAAGTCTGAGGCCAATCTGGACTACAGAGTGAGGATCTCCCCGCTTCTCAAAAAGGAAATGGGGCGGGAGTGGGGGAGGAGGAGAGCCTTAACCTGCTTAAAGCGTACCATTCAACGTTCTCGGTGTATTTACAAAGTTGTGTGCCCATAGCCAACTTCACCAGACTCTCTAGGGAAGTTCTCCGAACACGGCTTTGGTAAAGACCAGGCCTGACCAAATGGCATTGTGGGCTGTCAGTTTGGCAGCAGAGCCAGGAGACGGTTTAGAGCCGAGTGAGTCAAGGTCGCCAGCAATAGTCCAGCCAGGAGCGTAAACAGGGCCAAAGATTTGTGTAGCAACAGGAGGAGATTTACCTAGCTCTTCTGTTCTTCCGTGTCCGGAAAAGAACTGGACTAGGTCCACTCAGGCCGTTTTTGCTGGCTGGCTGTTTTAACGGCAGTCCTACAAATCAGTGTGATAGACTATGTTGTCTCTTTACAAATAGAAATCTGCAGAGAGGCCACATCACAGGGGGAAAAAAAAATGTCGGGTTCTGAAGTTTCTACAAAATGGGAGCAACCCAGAGCACCGGCCTTCAGTTTAATTCAGCAAAACCTGCTTTGGCACCCCTGGGTGTACCAAAGGGACAGACACTCTGTCCTTACAGGCTCTGTAGTGGCTTCATTCAGACTGACAGTGCAATCGGGAGTGAGCCCAGGGTCTTGAGCAGGCTAGCCTCTGTGTAGTGCAGGAGACCCATTCAAGTTCAAGATCCTTAGTTAGGGAAAGGGTCCGAGAGCTGAGTGCACCCCTGCAGTAGCCTTGGGGACAGAGGTATCCAGTGTTAGCATGATGCTATGATAATCAAATCAATCTATTTTTTTTTTCCAGACAGGGTTTCTCTGTGTAGCCCTGGCTGTCCGGGAACTCTCTCTGTAGACCAGGCTGGCCTCAAACTCACAGAGATCTGCCTGCCTCTGCCTCCTAAGTGCTGGGATTAAAGGTGTGCACCACCACGGCCCAGCATATCAATTTATTTTTATTTTATGTGTATAGGTGTTTTGCCTGTATGTCTGTCTGCTAATCTTGTGTGTATGGTTCCCAAGGAGGCCAAAAGAGTTGCCCAAATCCCTGGAACTGGAGTTTACAGATACTGTGAGCTGCCATGTGGGTGCTGGGAATTGGACCCTGGGTCTGTCTTCTGGAAGAGCAGCCAGTGGCCTTATTCACTAAACCATCTCTCCAGCCCATCCTTTTTTTTTTTTTTTTTTAATTGCAAGCAGAAACAAAACAAAACAACAACACAACAAAAAACCCAAACTGCTGAAACCAGCTTTTATAGTACAAGGGACGGAGACAAAATTCTTCAACTATAATCACATAACCTCTACACCCACCACACAATGACATAGAAGTGCTAGATAAAAGAAAAAAATAGCTGGATAAAATAGAGCCAAATAAATAAATAAATAACCTGTCAGTGCATGGCTGAGCTAGCAGGCAAGAAAAAACAGTATCCCAAGGGACCAGAGACAAAGAAGGGAAAAATCTGAGAGGCGATCACATGATTCGGCCTCACAGTGCCTTGGGGAAGGATGTGAGAGCAGAGAGTCAGAGGCAGCAAAGGAACTCGGGGGCCTTGGTTCCAGAATCTGTGTTGAGACTGGAAATAAGATCTTTGGCTGACAGGCGGGGAAGAGTTGAAACTATGCCTCCTTGTAAAGCTAGACTCCTGTGAGGGCTGATCTCCCAGCAAAGAGTGTGTTAGTAACAAACCTCCCCCTGGCATGGAAAGATAACGAGGAGGCTTGTTTATCATGGCACAGGCAGAGAGCAGTGGGCGAGTTTAAAACACACCCCCAGAATCCAAACTTCATTCCTGTGCTTTGCGGGGGCGTGCAAGGTCCAAATGTGTGCTGCATGTATGTTCTGGGATTCTGAGCCAAGAGAAGGAAATGCTATCAGGCAGGTGATATAGCTCTGGACCACCGGGTCAGCAGATGGAAACCGCTCTGAGTTGGGGAGCACTGTCAGATCTCAGCAGCAAGAAATGCCCACAGGGGAAACAAGCCCCCCCAACCATGAGCTTTAGAATATCCACTCCCAACCAGCGGTCATCTTGGATGTCAATAGACTACAAAGAAAGGCTAGAGTCTCCAAACTGTGAGATGCCAGAACAGTATTTTTGGGTTTTTTGGTTTTTCAAGACAGAGTTTCTCTGTGTAGCCTTGGCTGTCCTGGAACTTTCTCTGTAGATCAGGCTGGCCTCAAACTCTGAGATCTGCCTGCCTCTGCCTCCTAAGTGCTGGAATTAAAGGCATGCGCCATCACCACCCAGCTGAGAAATGTTAAATTTTTAAACAAAAGAATAACACATTATTAAATGAGAATAAACAGATTTGAACTTTTTTTTTTAACTGTTTTTATTTTCTCTTTATTTTTTGAGACACAGTCTCACTGTGTAGCTCTGGCTGGCCTAGACTATGTAGACCAGGCTGGCCTCCAACTGTCTGCTTCTGCCTCCCAGGTGCTGAAAGTAAAGGCGTGTACCACCACCACCCAGCTTTTTAAAAAATTTTTTTATTTATTTATTTTTGAGACAGTATCTTTGTAAATAGCTCAGGCTGGTCTGGAACTGTGGAACTTATCCTGTAACTCAAGCTGGTCTCAAACTCAAGATCCTCCTGCCTCACCTCCCAAGAGCTAGCATTACAGAAATGAGCCACTGCACTTGGTTGAGATTTGAACGATGTTAACAACGTTAACATCCTGTAGTGTCTGAGATTTTAAAATCTCAAAATGTCCTAGGCAGGAGCTGTGGGCGGGGCTGTGAGGGCTGTGGGAGGGGCTGTGAGGGGGCTGTGGGAGGGGCTGTGAGGGGGCTGTGGGAGGGGCTGTGAGGGCTGTGGGCGGGGCTGTGAGGGCTGTAGGAGGGGCTGTGAGGGCTGTGGGCGGGGCTATGAGGGCTGTAGGAGGGGCTGTGAGGGCTGTGGGAGGGGCTGTGAGGGGGCTGTGGGAGGGGCTGTGAGGGCTGTGGGAGGGGCTGTGAGGGCTGTAGGAGGGGCTGTGAGGGCTGTGGGAGGGGCTGTGAGGGCTGTAGGAGGGGCTGGGAGGGCTGTGGGAGGGGCTGTGAGGGCTGTAGGAGGGGCTGTGAGGGCTGTGGGCGGGGCTGTGAGGGCTGTGGGAGGGGCTGTGAGGGCTGTAGGAGGGGCTGTGAGGGCTGTGGGAGGGGCTTGGGAGGGGCTGTGGGAGGGGCTGTGGGAGGTGTTTATCAACATCCTGTGGGTCTGAGAAGAGGCTGGCACACAGATATTTACCATTCCATTCTAATTCTATACACATTTGAAAATTCTCGTGATAAAACGGTAAAGCAAACCAAAAAGGTCCAAAGAGAACTTCTAGAAACAAACATTTTAAATAATGCGATTTTCAACTCCGGACAAGCTGCCTGGTACATTGGACACAGGTGAAGGAAAAATTGTGAACTGGAGAAGACGAAAAAAATCCAGAATGCAAAGAATAGAAATGAATATATATTTTAAATTTCAGAGGATATTCTGAGACAGCGAGATTAAAACGGGAAGGTACAGTAGCGGCTTATTATAAATTCCTGGGGTAGCAGGAGGTGGTGGCGCATGCCTTTGATCCCAGCACTCGGGAGGCAGAGGCAGGAGGATCTCTGTGAGTTCGCAGACCCATTCTAACTGTGTGCGGCACCGTTCCACGGGCTGAGTCAGTGGATAAAAAGGAGAGAGTGAGTTGGCATCATTCCTCTCTCTCTGCTTCCTGACTGCGGACGCACTGTGATCAGCCACTCCAGCTCCTTCTACCATACCTCCCCTCCATGGCGGGCTGTACCCTCGAACTGTGACACAAAACAACTCTTCCTTCCTTCCTTAAGTTGCCTTATTAGATATTTTGCCACCACAAGAAGAGTAACTAATGCACCTAGCCTGCACAGAGCCCTGGGTTCGATCCCCAGCACTGACTAAACTGGGCATGGTGGTGCACACCTGTAATCCCAGTACTTAGGAGGTGGGGGCAGAAATTCAAGGTCAGCCTTAGCTACATAGCAAGTACGAGGCCAGCCTGAACTACCTACCTACATGGATGAGATCTTGTCTCTAGAAGGGGGGAAAAAGATGACATTACAGAAAAAAAAGGGGGAGAGGAAATACTCAAAGAATTATGCCTGAGAGGTTTTTTCTTTGTTTGTTTGGGGTGTGTGTGTGTGTGTGCGCGCGCTGGCAATGGAACCTGGTGTTTTGTGTCTGCTAGATGCTAGGCAAGCCCTTTACCAAGCTACATCTCTCCCTGGATGAGAGTCTCTGAGACTTTGACAGAAGAGGTCCACCAGAGAGAAACCACTCAATACAAAAGACAGTAAGACAGCCACCGAAGCAACTAGAAAGAAAAGGTATGCCACCTACATACAGCAAGGATGCTGACTGGAGCTTCCCTGGCCACCCAAACCTCAGAAGACAGCTGATAAAGTCTCAAGGGAAGTCGGCTGCCAGCCAAGCATCCTGGCTTCACCGAGAACTGATCTATTTTTTCCCAAATTATTTTATTATTTTAAGTGTATGCACCCATACACTTGGTGCCCATGGAGGGCAGAAGAGGGTGTTGGATCCCCTGGTATTGGAGTTACAAATAGTCGTGAGCTGACATATGGGTGCTGGGAATCAAACCCAAGTCCTTTGGGGAGAGAAGCCAGTCCTCCTATCACTGAGCCATCCCTCTTCCCTGAAAAGTATCTTCACATGAAGCTTGTGACAGGTCCTCTCACTCAGACCTGCATGAATTACTGATAGAGACACGGGTACTTCAGGAAGGGGAGAGAGTTCATGGCCTGCCTGAAATGAACAGTGAGTTCGAATCCAGCCTGGAATACATGGTAAATCCTGTCTCAACAAAAATAAAAATGCAAACAGTTTCATTTGCTTATTGAGTTCTTGTTTAATACTAAATGTACCTAACACTATTCTAAGGTTCTTGCTTTAAAGAAAGGAAGGAAGGAAGAAAGGAAGGAAGAAAGGAGAGAGAGAGAGAGAGAGAGAGAGAGAGAGAGAGAGAGAGGCGCTGTGGAGACACTCCTTTAATCTCAGCACTCAGGAGGAAGATAGATCTCTGAGTTCGAGGCTTCGAGGCTAGCCTGGTCTACAGAGTGAGATCCAGGGCAGCCAGGGCTACACAGAGAAACCCTGTCTTGGAAAACAAACAACAACAAAACAAAAACAAAACCAGAAAGGAAGAGGTGGGGAGATGGCCCAGTGGGTAAGAGTACTTGTCCTGCAAGCATAAGGACTTGTGTTAAAATCTCCAGCACCCATCTAAAAAGCCAGGCATGGCTTCACGTGCCTGTAACCCTAGCACTGTGGGAAGGAGACG